>NW_015175989.1:756050-796867 GCF_001447785.1 Gekko japonicus | reverse complement strand
GGCGCGGGTGGTCCCTGTGCAGGTGGAACTTGCGGCTGCGGGGCATAATCTGCTAGAAAATTAGTCATTCGAATGTCCATCATCCCCGGTAACGCTTCCATCACATCGTGGACCGTGCGCATCAGATCTCTCACCGATTGTTCCAGCTCCTCCAGCCGTTCCCTTGTCGTTTCCTCCGGGATCGGCTCCCGTGGTTGGTATTCAGGAGGCGGCCCATAGTCTCCCTCCGTCTGGAAGTCGGCGGCTCCCTCTGAGGATCCTGCCCGGGCTCCCTCCCCCATCGGTTCAAACATCCAGTCTTCCACGTCTCTCCGATAACTCCCAGTCTCCCCCGAACTCCCGGAGTCGGGAAACATTCCTTTGTCGAAAAGACTTTCTCGAAGCCCACTGCCTCGACGGGAATACACCTCCCTGGTGCCTTGGGTGTTATACAAAGCCTGTGCTGGGGTCTTCCGCGCACCCCAATGCGAAGGGGTCGGTGGCGGCCACGACAGGTATGCAGGCATTCGGGGAATCGCTCCCCCCACAGCACCTTCCCCTGGTGCGGTAGTTGTTACAATCAAAGGTGCGGAGGTAGTTGGGACCGATCCCGTGTCCCCCTCCGTGGTAGGTAGGTTTCCCTCAGACCCGCTCATGGTCTCGCCAGAATCGGGACGATAGGAGAAAGGGAGTTCTAACAATATGTTGGATCCCCAAGCATCGAGAATAAATCCACGTTTCAAAGAAAGCAAAGTTTATTTCAAAGCATTGGAAAGACACTCAAACACGTTCTTTGTTAGAACTGGGGACCAGCGGTTAGGGCAGACATGATAAAGGGATTCAAGTTAGATACAGAACCAATGGATAACGTTCCCGCCAGCGGGCAGGAGAAAACGGTTCCTTGCACAGATCTTGGGAACCAGGCAAACAGTAGACACAACACAGGTGCAGTTCTCAGGCTTGAGAAATAACAAGCTGGCAGCGAAGCATACTCTCCCCCTCACATCCTCCAGTTGTTTTACTTTGGCATTACAGCAGGCAAACACATAGGTCAGCTGGCAGGGACAGGGATCACATATGTACAACCAGAAGTCACACAGAACACCATGGCAGCTTGCTGACAGGGTGCTAATGAGGAAGCTGGAGCAACTGCTCAGGAATACTTCTTGGTTAATCCAGTCCTTCAGTCCTTCTGCACAAATGCGCAGAACGAGAAGCTTACTGAGCTCTGAACCCCATGCTATTCCAGCTACCTTTAAATTTCAGTCTGCAAGAGATTTAACAGCTCCCCTCCCACATCGTGTATCTAGAGGTGAAGTAAATTACACGAGAGCGTGTTCCTGGCATTCAGCCTACATAAAGGTGACCAGTAGATATTTTTTTTTTTGCATTATTTTACACTGCCAAGAAGGACTATAAATTGACATTTTAAAAATAAACAGAGCAGGAGCATTACAATTAGGTCGGTTCAGGGTGGCTGGTATTTGTTGGTTTTGTTATTTTTTTTACATTTCAGGAGATGAAACTCTGGTTTTGCACTGCTGCATCACCATGCTGGGAAGACATGCAGCTCTTGAAGATACAGCACTTCTGTTTGGAAAAAACCCAAACATGACAAAAGACCTATGTCCCCAAAGTCAAAACTGCCATGCCTTAACACAGCGCATGGCATTGCCTCTGCCATAAGAGATCCTGATTCCTTTTCCTGCAGTAATTCCTTTTCATATCACTTGAGAAGATACCTGGGAGCAGCACATTTTACTTCAGAGGTACTGAGTTACCATAAGCAAGCTTATAACTGCAATTTGGGGCTGCCAAGGTTACCAAGTATAACTGGAAATGCAATCCTAAACCCATGTAAATAATTTCCCATCTTAACTGAGAATGCTCCCTTATGTTCTACTGTGGTGAAGAGAACAAATCTAGAGTCCAGTGGCACCTTTAAGATCAACAAAGGTTTATTCAAGGTATGAGCTTTTGTGTGCATACACACCTTTTCAAATACACTGGAATGGAAGTTAGAGTTCAAACTTATAGACAGGCTGAACAGCAAGTTTACATGTAACATGACTAAGATGTTTTAATTGATACAAAAACAAAATTAAATAACAGGCTAAGGTTATAAGGTCAGCAGTTGTTTTGATTTAGAATCTGCTAGGCATCAGTTCTCACTAGGTGCTCATGGCATAGTACCTGTGCTATGAAGGTACCCATGGGACTTGGTAACCAATGGCATGAAGAGCAGTGGGTGGTTCAAAATGCCACAATGTATCCAGCATGATCCTAGGAACCTGGTCCTCAGTACTCAGGATGGGAATGAATCAGGAAAATGGAGATTTGTCCTGATTCATTGACATCGCATGAACTACAAACCGGTTCAGCCCTCTCCCGGTTCGCTAACCGGTTCAAGTTCGTGGGGTTCGTAAAACCCATTTAAAGGGAACATTTAAATGTCTTCTGAGCTCACTTGCGAGGGCCACTGAGGCTTTCACTGGGAAGGGAGAGGGAGCCAAAGGCATCACTGAACTGGCTTACATCTATTAGACACATGCCAGCTCAGCTATCCCTTTCGCTCCACCCTACTTTTGCATGGGGGGGGGGGGACAAAGGCATTGCTGAATAGATGCAAGCCAGTTCAGTAATCCTCTTTGCTCTTCCTTGCAGAAGCCACAGCAGCTCTTGCAATTGAGCTCAGAAGGCATTTAAATGCCTTCTGACAGCTCACTCACATTGTGCAGCCATCGCAGCACTCTGTGAGTGAGCTGTAAGAAGGCATTTAAATCCCTTCTGAGCTTACTCATGTCGTGCCACCACGAACTCTCTTATGAACTGAACATACCACAGCAAAAACTATGGTGGTTCTTGGGCAGTTTGTGAACAGGGTGATTGCATGAATCGCAGTTCATGAATGCCCAAAGCAGTCTGGTTCATCACAAAATCTGGTTTGTGATTCAGTTCATGCCCATCCCTACTCAGTACATGTACCCATTTATTTGTCTACTAGTGGAGATGCTTGGCAGGTGAATTGGTATTATTGGAGGACGAGGAAGAAGGCCTGTTGTAGGAGTGAAGACAACGGGTGCTAGGATGTCCGTTGGAGTGTGGGCCGCCTGGCCTCAGCCCTCCCCCCACCAGTGCCACCGGATCGAGGCCCCACTGGGCCAAGCCACCAGGTCTTGTCCTGTGCCACAGAACGGGTGCAAGCTTGGGTGCCTGGCTGCGGGCCCCGTCCCCGCCCATCCTGGCTCATCGAAGGCGCTTGGCCTGGCTCCTGGTGACCTGGTCAAGGGCCTGGCGGACCAAGCTGCATGGCATCTTTGGGCGGTACCTCAGGCCCCCCCTGCCCCGTGGGCCAAGGCCAACGAACTGGCCCCCCTACTTACCAGGCCATCCTGTTTCCTCATGTCTGGCGCAGAGCCCAACGGTGTGCCCCTCATGGTGGGCTGGACCATGAGGCTGCCTCGAACACCCAGGCAGCCCCCCGCCACCCTGAGGTGCCGGTTGGCCCACCTCTCCTATGAGGCTGCTGCTCGGCCGGGCCAGGAGTGGGTGGGGGGCCTCTGGGCGGTTTCTCCTGGGCAGCTGCCTGGGCAGAAGGGCAGGAGAACCCAGGGGGAGGGCCTGAAAGGGCTCCCTAGGCCCCTGCTGGCTCGATGGCCTTGGCGGCTGGGCCAGGATGGGGTGGGGGGGCTCTGGCTGGCCTCTCCTGCCCGGCTGCCTCGGCAGGAGGGCAGGAGAACTAATGGGGAGGGCTGCAAAGGGCTGCTCGGCCCCATCTCGGCGGGTTTCCCTCAGCGTGCAGGTGAGGAGGGGCGGGAACCTCTGGGCAGCCACTCCCCCCTCCCCAAGCCCAGGCGGGCCAGCTGGGGGAAACCCCCCATCCACAAAGAAGGGCACGCAGCTTCCTTGACACAGGCCGCACCAGACGAGGGAAGCGCGGTGCGGCCGCCTCCCCTATCCCCGAGCCCAGCCAGGGCCAGCTGAGGGAAAACCCCTCATCCCCAAAATAGGGCATGCATCTTTCCCAGCCCAGGCCACGCCAGGTGAGGGAAGTGCGGCACGGCTGCCTCCCCCGTCCCCGAGCCCAGACGGGCCGGCTGAGGGAAACACCCCATCCCTGAAGAAGGGCACGCATCTTTCCCAGCCCAGGCCACGCCAGGCAAGGGAAGTACGGTGCAGCTGCCTCCCCATCCTGAGCACAGCCGGGGCTGGCTGAGGGACCCCCCCCTCGAAGGACGCACAGCTTCCCCGGCCCAGGCCACGCCGGTAGAGGGAAGCGCAACACAGCCACCTTGACACCTCTCACCCGCCGTGGCCTCAGCCATCTCTCCACTGCCCGCTTGCCGCCCGTTCCAGGGCTGCATGGGCCAAGACAGCGAGGCTCATCCCTCCCTCCCCACCAGCCAATGGCATGCCAGTTGTTCCGAGCGGCAGCCAACGGGCAAATGGCTGAGGGAGCGCATTTTTATCGCCACCCCGTAGGACAGTGGCCACCCCAAAACACAATTATTATAAGGAGAGATATATATTTTGGCCTGCATGGGTTCAGCTAGTTTATTTAAATGGCTGATCTACGCAATTGGTTTTTAAAGTATGCTAACTTATTCAAGGGCAGGTTCAGGCCTGTAGCCACTGGAGGGGCTTGGGGCAACACCCCCTGCTGAATATGCCCTGCCCCCTGGTCCCCCCTCTCCTCCCCCAGGAGACTGCTAGTTAGGAAGGATGCAGCGAGAGTGGCTGACTGGCTGATGCCTACCCAGCTGAGCAAGCAAGCAAATTGGAGGGCGAAAGGGGCAGCATGTGGCTGCTCTGCTCCGCCCCTGATGTGCTTCACCATGATGTGGCTGACCAGCTCATGCATGGTGCTGTAGGTCTTGCCTGAGCCCTCCAGCCACCTGCAGATCAGCTCCTGCTTGATTGGCTGCCACATGTAGCACAGGGAGAGGCGCTGGCAGCAACTGCTGCTACAGGACCACCACTGGTGCCAGGTAGGCCAGTGGTTTAGCTCCAAAGGATGCCTTGGAGGTGCAGAAGGGCTAAACACACCTCTAGAACTCAGCAGCCACCACAGCCACAGCCAACCCCAGGCCTTTTGAGCAGCACGGACTTGTGCAGGGCTGGGAAGATGGCAGCCAGGGCCTCCCCATCCACACTGTACATGGCAGCTGAGGAGATGAGCATGGACAAACTGGCTGGCGGCTGCAACTGCAGTGCCCCCCACTGAAAATGTCCTGGCTATTGGGCTGGGCAGGTTGCTCAAAGCAGCTTACCAATGGCTGTCTTTTATGGGCAGGTCCACCATGGCTCTAAATTTGACTAGTACTTTCACTTTTCCTGTTCGTGCTCACCTGCACATGCATTAGGTGCTGAGAGGTGCCACTCATCCTCAATCCCTGATGTGCCATAAGGCCCCTCCTGGTTTGGAACACTGTTGCTCAGCACCACAGGAGCTCCTTCCCAGTGCATCCTGCCATAGGATGTGTGAAGGCCTGTTCTGGACACACCATCCATCACGCTTTATGTTTCAGAGTGTTTGCCAATTATGTCATGAGCAAGTTGCCCTATTCCTGCCAACAAGTTGTGGCCTAACCAGCTAAGACCAGGCCTATTTACTAAACACTCCCCCTTCCAGGTCATCATGAAGTAGGTGAAAAAAGGTTCCCCTCAAAGCCAACCTGGTGAGGCCCACAAAATTCCTGCTTGGCAGAACAAAGGTGATCTGCTAATCCCATGATACCCCAGGAAGCATCAGCTGACTGCAATAGCCTGCCTGGGAGCTTGTGTAGGTCCTTTACATAGACGCTCACTGCCCCCTCCCCATCGACTGGAGCCTCTTCAACCTTGCTTCCTTGGAAAGAAGGGGCTGGAACAAACAAATCTATGACACCAGTGCCATGAATGCTCCTTCTATGGAATAATCAATCAAGATACTGCCTAGTAAACAGATTTTAGCATTTGCATGGAAAAAAAATGTTGTTCATTAATCCAACTACACAAATATTGGCTTTCTTCTCCAAGAAAGCCTATAAAACCTTTTCTTAGAAAGAATGAAAGGTCATGAATTCCCCTTTAACTACCAAATACATCTGTGACTGTACAACTAATGATCAACAATGGTTATAATATTCTTGTAGACATATTCAATTAACATGGGACTTGTAGTTCTTCTACCAGGCCAGCTTTAAAAGGCTATTTCCATTCAGAAGCAGAGCTCTGCTGAATTACACTGGCCTGAACAATTTATAAATAAAACCCTTGAAGATAACCAAGTTCCTGCTTGAAGCTATTTATCTTAAAATAATCATGAAGACTAGCAGTTGCATGCTTATGCAGAGCAGGAAGCAAAGTGCATTTTAGCATGATGTGGTGCTTTTTCTGCCCTGCTTCTAATATATGAGTAGAATAGTTAAAATCAGAAGCAAATTGTTCGGGACACAGCTGGAATTTTGGGGGACTGTCTCTCTAATTGGCTGAACAAATTTAGATTCCAGTGGCACTTTTAAGACCAACAAAGGTTTATTCAAGGTATGAGCTTTCGTTTGCATGCATTGGAATGGAAGGTAGAGTTCAAACTTATAGACAGAGGGTGAACAGCAAATTAACATGTAACATGGTGAAGATGCTTTAAGATATGCAAAGAGAAAACTAAATAACAAGCTAAGGTTATAAGATCATTATTTTGATTTAATTAAGGGGGAAAGGACAGCAGAGCAATAAATATGTCAAAATAAGAGATAAATGTGTAAAGGCATCTTTTCTAATTGTGGGAAGTAAACTGAGACTCCCCATCTCCTCTCAGGCATGGAGGTAACTTAACAGCATTTTTTTTCTTTTTTTTTCAAGATAGGTGCAGTGGTATGTCAGCAAAACATCCCAATATTCCTTGCATTACATTCAGTATTCTAATATACTATTCGGGGGGGGAATACAGAGGATGTATAGTCCTTCTTGTTGAGAATACATATGTGAGGACTGAATGAGTTAGCATGTGTAATGAGATAAGAAACAAATAACCCTGTTGAGTCCTGGGGAAGTTTTTGTTCCAAACATTGTAATAACTTGTAATTCAACAATTTCCCTTTCCATTCTGTTCCTGAAGATGTTTTGTAATAAAACAGCGACTATGAGGTCATTCATTGAATGTCATGGAAGGCTGAAGTTTACTACAGGTTTTCTCAGTCTTGTGATTCCTAATGTCAGATTTGTGTTCATTTATCCTCTGGCATAGAAGCTCCTCCCACTAGTTGTCAAGCTAGAAAAAATCTTCCGCGGCAGGCCTGCGCGTGCGCAAATCCCATGTGTGCCTGCACAGGACAACTGGATGAACAACAGTTACTGGTAAGTAAACCCTGTTTTGTCTGGGTATATGTGGCAGTGAAGTTAGCATCTGGGTTTATTGCAAGCTCTGGTCCCAGTGCCCATGTTTAAATGGAAAGTTCAGTAAACAGGAAGGTTCATGAAAGTTCATGGTTTGTTGGGGTCTCACAAACCACAAACTGGGATGAACTTCCATTTTTCTGGTTCATGCCTATCCCTAATTGAGATTACATAAACCACTTCTCAGTACCCTAAGATCTATCAATTAAAAAGCAAAACTTAACTAGTGGCATGGCTAATAAAGGTAATGATGAGAAAGAGGAAAAAGACATCCCTATCTAATGCACTAGAAAAAGCCCAGCAGGAACTCATTAGCATATTAGGCCACATCCCTGACAGCACAACTCATTAGCATATTAGGGCACACCCCCATGCCTTCCCTTGGCTTGCCTGGAGAAGCCGACCCTTAGAGGGGAGGGGAGGCAGTTTAAACTGCCTTCCCTTGGCTTGCCCAGGCACCCCACGGCTGTGGGGAGCCCGGGCAAGCCAGTCCTTGGAGGGGAGGGAAGGTCGTTTAAACTGCCTTTCCTTGGCTTGCCCAGGTGCCCCGTGGCTTTGGGGAGCCTGGGCAAGCCAGCCCTTGGAGGGAAGGGAAGGCAGTTTAAACTGCGTTCCCTTGGCTTGCCCAGGTACCCCATGGCTGCGGGGAGCCCAGGCAAGCTGGCCCTTGGGCAGGCAGGGGGAGGCATTTAAATGCCTCCCCGATCCTTCCAGGGGGGGCCTGGCCTGGCCTGCTCGCCTCGAAGTTGCCCTGGGGGGTCACTCTCCAGGCCTTCCCTCTGTAGCCACGCATGCAGAGGTTTTGGCTGTAGTGGGTGTGGCCAACTCTGAAGCCAGCCGGAACTCCGTTCCTGTGTGTTCCTACCCCGAAATAGCCCTGACTACCAGAAAGTGTTCCCCCTTCATAATCCACTGGTTAATTTTATGCTGGGCAGAGCTAAGAAACATAGTCATCAACATAGGAAGTTAAACCCTACAAAAATTAAAAATAGACATTATCACTTCAACCAGCCAAGGAAAACAATGTAACAGGATCTTTCTGAACATGACAGTTAAAAATGCTTGATTTGCACTGTTGCTATCAAGATGCCGCATCCTTCATTTCTGGTTTATGAGCCTAAATCTAATTACCATTTACAAAAAAAAAAATACATTCTGTTAGCTGCGTCATGGTTGACAGATCAGATGGGCTTTTAGACTGCATGATATCAAACAACTAATGGCAAATCCATCCAGCTAGGCCCTGCATTCAAGGTAACCCCCTCATCAACCCAAACCATTCAAAAGGTTTTTAGGAAAGCATATCAGATGATGCTGGCTCACTTTTGCAGTTTCACCACCACTGGCCAATATCTCATATGCATCTTCTCATGGGAATTTATTGGGTATGGAGGGCAAGCAGCTGAAGGCCTTCAAATCGAATGAGATAATGTAAAATAAGCCCAGGAAATATAGGCGGGTTTTTTGTTTGTTTTGTGTTAGTATATCTTTTAATAAAATGACCATTGTATAATCTGGTAAAAAGGAATCCTAATCTTGCATGGGTTAGTGGATGTCACATCCTGTTGATTGTATAACTGTGTAATCCACTTTCAGTCTCAGTGAGAAAGGCAGAGTATAAATAAAATTAAAGAACCACACAAATGTATGGAAATACCTCTGTGCTGCCCATTATTTATTTATTTATTTAAACATTTATATTCCATCTTTCCCCAGGGCTCCTGGTGGCTTGCAATACATAATTTAAAAATCAAATGAGAATAAACCACCCATTCTGTTCGCCCATCAGTCTAATAAAACCTATCAACATGTAATAAAATGCCTGCAACCTACACTGCATTAAAAGCTCTGGTGACTAAAATAGACTTACCGAGCCTCCTAAGAGTTTCCAAGGATAGCTTACCTTACCGTGAGGTCTTGATTTTCTGCCTGCCTCAGCTATACGTCCTGATCCTAATCTTACTGCTTGCTTTTCAGGCTTTCTCGTCTTATTCTACATGACCACAGCTCACCATCTCTGGGCCTAGAGACTGTGGCTGATTCTCCACCTGTGTTTCTCGCCGGTTCCATGCTGTTGTGATGCCATGTGTTTTAACACCAGATGAATACAGCATCCATTTAAACCAGTGTGAGGCGGCTATTACAGTGGAGCCACCACAAGAGGACGGTTAACAGATGTAGACAATTTTGTTTGTACTGGTGTACTTAGAATGCGAAGACGGAAGGAAGTCTAGACAGACAGAAGAAGAAACGCTGGGAAACTGGTGAGAAACACAGATGTAGATTCAGCCTGTGTTTAGGATGAGACATCTGTTGCCTATGGCACAACTGCCTGCTTCTCACTAAGCCACTTCAGCTTCCTGCCCAGGAAAGATGGTCTAATTGGAATCAGTCCCAGCGGACCCTGACAACATTTTAGATTGGGGGAATGAAGGCTTCAACCCCTGTGCCACTGTACATTGTTCTTACCCTAATCAAGCCACCACACATCTGATAACTGAGTTTAAGAAAACACTGGGAACTTCAGTCGCATAAATGTATTATCAGGTCTGTCCCTCACACAGCATTTTCAAGAACCACCATAGGCCGAGACAAAGATTCCCTTTGGACTCCGTACACAAAGCACCCAGATCTAATCCAAGCACTGCCACAATGACTCCATGGGTTCCTCAAGTGACCAGGGTCCCCAGAATTTTGTCCTCCTGGACTCCCCCCTAGCGATTCTGCTCTAAGAGCACTGCACACAGAGCTGCAGCCTGAATCATCAGTGCTGTTGGATCATTCCCAGAGTTTCCTTAAGTTCATTCCATCACAAAGAGTATTTGGCCTTGTTGCATGTAGCTAGCTCAATGTATCACTGTTGGACATCTTCAATGTGTGTGTATTTATTGTACAGCCCTAATCATTTACTCAAGTTGTTGCTGCTGAATGGTTATTACAAATTCTTCTTTAAGAAATCAATTTTATGTATACCTTAAGCAGGATCCAAAACTGCTTCTGCAGACTTTGACTTAGTAGCTACATTAAACTCTACCATGCTATTTTCTTTTAAAATAAGATACATCTTTATGCCTTTGAAATAATTGGGACAGCAAATGTCAATAGTCTGTTAAATGAAACACGGTGGGTCTGTCTTTATTGGAAATGACAGCTTCAAGGCACACATTAAGAATTTCAGCAGGTCTGCTATTGACTTGTAGGAGGAAAAATATTACCTCACTCATAACAAAGACAAAACATTCCATTATATAGAAAACTTTCCAAATCACTTTTGTTAAATCTGAAATAAATCAATACCTCTCACGTTACTCAGCTTCAAAATGTGGTCTGCATAAATGGAAAAGGAAATTCTTGTATTGCTTCAGAGTAAGGCTATCACATATATATGAAGCTCTAGGGACAGCCATAGCTTAACGGAAGGTACAGTAAGCTGAGGAGAAAGGATGATCCAGTGTGTAGCCTGCTGGAGCAGAGAAATCTATTCGGTTGCCACAGAAAATGTCTTCCCATAGAGCAAATTCAAACTACACAGAGTTATAGGACAGAAGGGAAAACCTGACACAGCATAGAGCAAATTCAAACTACACAGAGTTATATCTGATTGCCTAAATATTATAGGACAGAAGGAAAAACCTGACACAGTGATATAATTTTCAGAGGCAGTCTTGCATTGAAATCAGTGGTGTGCTGGAGTCAGCTCATACTGGCTTGTGAGAGCCAATTGTTAAATTTTCAGGAATTTTGTGAGCTGGTTGAAAACTCATCAGGAGCTCTAGGATGCCTCCCTTTCCCCACTCAAGCAGAGCCCATCCTGGGCAGGTTGACTCTGGAGTCTCTCACTTCATTGCAAGAGAACATACTGGTGCAGGCTCAATTTCCTGGAGATTTCCCTCCACTGCAGCTCATGCAAAATAATGGCTCTGCGTTGGCTGCAGAAAGCTGGCTAAAGGGGCCTCCTCCACTTTCCCCTTCAGACACTGCCAAACTTGTACACAAGCTGGGCCAGGTGCCACACTACCTGCTCTGGTGCCTGCCAAGGGCAGGTGATTAGAACAGCTCACTCAGATCCTCCTCCTCCTTGCTGCAGGAAGTGTCAGAAACAAACCCCTTCCAAGGCAACCTTCCTCAGCTGCAGGGACACCCAGCCTCTCTGCCGCATCCTGGTGGTGCTCTCCCTTCTGGCTTGATTGCAGAGAATGGGCTCCCCGAAGGCAAACCAGGAATGTGTTGAAGGCCCGCAGAAACCTGGTGTTTTACTGTGTGGCACCAGCCTCAGCATGATGACCAAGAAGTAAATTTTATGTATACCTGAAGCCAGTTCAAACGGTGCTTATTCTCAAGCAGAGAGGTCTTCAGTGATCACTTTTATTTTTGATTAATTTCTTTTTCCCCAAATTATGTTAAAGAGGAGAAAGATCTCTGTGCATTTCTTTCTTCAACGTATTTACTCAAAAGTAAGTATCATGGAATTTAGTGAGGCTTCCTCCCAAGTAAGCCTACACGAGACTGCAGCCTAACCATTCTGGTTGGGCAAGCATGAATTTCTGGCCATGATTAAAATACCTATTTAGAATCTTTCCCTCTTTGTTCTAAGAAGTCTCAATACCTTGCAAGGGGGGTGGGATGGTTGCAAAGAACTGCCCTCTGGTTTCTAATGGAACAGACCAGGTATTTGTCCCATATCAACTTTGTGTTAGGCACGGGTACTTTTTTTCTTCTTCACTCTTTTATGGGGTGGTCTCACGAAAAGGGCATCCCTAGTGCTGAAGCTGAAAGAGGTTTCAGTTTAATGAATATAATCTGTACAAGGGTGAGAAATAGTTTAACAGTAGAGCACATATCAGATTTAATAACAATATATTTATTGGGGGGAAAGCGGATTGGACTGCAACTCCATTTGTCAAAACATGACTGAATTGCAACCATTGGTTGGCTACAGATACAAGAGTTCAGCAAAAAGCAACAGAAGCATTCTGCGAGAAGCATTCTACATGGAATTTACAATAAACAGTATTTTATTATGATTTGTAAATTGTGTGCTACACATCCTTTATATGAGTACAATTTATAATAACGTTATGTGTATGTATACACAGAGAGAGAGAGAGAGACATACTTTTTTTTGGGGGGGGGGAGCTGGTTGTTAAACATTTACCAGCTCACCACTGATCGAAATCATGTTGTTGTTTTGTCCCAAATAACTAAAAACTCTGACACAATCCTTACAATGCATTCTTATAAAATGCTGGTAAATATGCATGTTTTAAAAATAATGTAGCATCTTGTTCTCCATCCATCAGTGTTCTTTGTGTGTACCCACATTGCCTTCCCTTGCTTTTGTAATTCCTTAATACCCTAATCTTGCCAGAAATCCCATCTTGAGGGGGGGGGAACCCCTTTTTGTCTGCATGCTAGAGGAATGCTAAAGAAATGTTCCCAGCCACCTTGGGAGTCCCTGGTCCTCCAGAGAATCAAGACCTCTGTTTGTAAGTGCATGAAAAAGAGAGACAGGTTCTCTCCCATCCTCCTTCGGTCAGGTTCTCCTCCCCTTCCTCTTGCTCTGCAACTCATCAATCCCTTTTTTGTAGGATCAGCTTGCTGCTGACCAGCGCCTGCTCTAACCTAGTTGTGTACCTTAGCAGTCCGTGTGCAGGTGAGTTGCCTAAATAAGGCAGTCAGCTAGCCCATTAAGGAGAAAAGGCGATCTTTAATAGCTAAGTATATCATTCTACTGAACATGCATACTTGGCAAAATACTCAGAATGCCATTTTCAAGACTCTCGGAGCACAAAGGAAAGATCATAAAGGTAAATTGCTAACACTACAAATATATTCACAATTGATCATTTTACCTTTCCCTCCTTCCTGGAATGGCAGCACAGAGATAACAGCTTGAGTCTGTGGCTTGTTGCTTGCCCTTGAGATTCTCCACTTGCTACCTCTTTCTGTCCAAAAAAAGACACACCCGGTTTCCTGTTTCAAACTACCTCTTGGCAATGTGGGGAGCAGTTGCTTGAGGCCAGTGAGAAAGCTTGGGAGCTGGCTTTCTCCTACTCAAAATGACTTTGCCCAGTCCTCTAAAGTCTGTGATCAGTGACTTCTAGGATTTTTGAACCAGATATTAAAAGCCATCAGTTTTGACTATGTGACAGCACTGCCAAAGGGTGAAGCCAGCTTTGGGGCTGGTCTCTTGTTCCCATTCAATTTATCAAACTAAAAAGTGTCATCCTATGACCTTTCTGTAAAGAAGCCCTGTGTTTTATTCAGGGCATCTTGCATATCTCTCACAACATATCCTACATTTCTTTGTCTCCAATTAAGGATTGCTTGCAGCTACTGATAAGAGTGATTCAGCAGATTTTTCATGCATGGGTGGTTTTTGTAAAGAGCCATGGGAGTGGCAGTTTCCCACCATGTTAGTTGTTCGGATTTTTAATCTCCCCTTTTCACTTTTCAAACATGCCTGACCTATTGTTTTGCTCCAATTCCTGTCACTGATTTGGTGGTTACCATACCAACAGCTGCAAAAATCATATTTCAATTCACATTTAAAACAATTGGTTCATTAAATGCAAGCATACAATTGATAACTGTACAAGGGCAAAATCAGGTTACAGAACACACTAATTCAGCTAGCATGCAACACATCTACTGTGCAGCTGCCATCTGCCTTGCAAGTAGTTTGAGATGTTCACTGCAAACAAACAAATGATCAAATCTGGGAATCAGCTCCTCACATTTCACAGTCATTGAAAGCAGTAAGTTCGATTGTCAAACTCGTTTGCAGTGAAATTCACAGCATCTCCAAATCAATGACTCAACTGTTGCCTAAGTGTTCAGCATTCAACATTAAATAGGCTTGGGTCTTGCAGCAAAAGCATAGCATCCCACATGATATAAGACAGTGCAGAATGGACCAGACATGAGAGGAACAAGGCCATGTTGAAAGCTATATGACACCTGGAAGCTTACCTGAGAGTTCACCTGGTAAAATGATTCCTTGGCTGTGTCAGCTATGCTGCCATATATTTTATGGGCCCGGGTTCACTTTCATGACCTGTGTGCCAGTTGCTGCTGCAATCCTTTCTCTTCAAATACCCTGGCCAAGTCCCAATATTCGGGGGGAATCGAAACCAACTCCTCCTGGGCCAGGCAAACACAGGGGGCCTCGGCTTCTGGCTGGGAGCCCCACTGCGGGTTCCATAAATGCAACTTACATCGGGGGGAGATGAATTGCACCTTCCCCTTGTCCCACAGCATGTAGGGATTGTGCCCATGCAGCTAGGGGCTTCCTAGTACTAGTGGGAACCTGGCTGTAGGGGTGATCACGAACGAGCGTTCTTCCCAGTGGTCTCCTGCCCCCAACCGTAAGGGCACTGTCTCGAACCCGCAAGGTTCCTTCATCGTAGACCCATCCATTTGAGTAAAAATTAGGGGTTCGGGCAACCACACTACCGTGGCTTCCAGCCCCGCCACTAAAAATGGATTGATAAGGTCCCTCCCGCACCCCAAGTCAATGAGACCCCTTACTCTGATGTGGGTCCCCTTGGCCAGATTCATGAGGGTTACAGTCATGAAAAAGAGGGGAGGATATGTGCTCACCACCTTTGGCTCCTCCGGGATCGGGCCCTGCTGCTTCGCGCCTCTCACAGCAGGACCTGGCCTTTTTCTGCCGGTTCGGTGTTGTCCTCTTCACTGGTGCCATCCTCGGTGTCCTCCGGGGTTGCCTGTAGCACTTTAGCGAATTTCGGCTTGCCTGATGGTTTCTTCACCGGGGTCCTCACCTGCAGCTTTGCCGGCTCTGGTTTCCCCGGTTTTCCAGGGTTCGCTCCGCTGCAGTTTCATTTATGAACCCAAATTAGGGAGCGGTGGCGCAGGTGGTTAAACGCCTGCATGTAACATCTACAAAACAGCTGCTACAGCTGTTCGATTCCCGCCGCGGCCAGAGTGAGCACCTGGCCCCAGTCCCAGCTCCCGCTAACCCAGCAGTTCGAAAGCATGATGTAACATCAAAAATGTGCGAGTAGATCAATGGGTACCTACCTTAGATGGTAGGGGGTGCCCTCCCCCGTGAGGGGGGGGTCTGTGGAGTGGCGACGACGAGCGGTGAGGTGGCGAGCGGCAGACGGAGAGTGGCGGGAAAATGGTGACTGAGGCGCAACATCTACGAGGGCCCGGACGTTGGTGGAAAGGCGGAGCCAGGAAGATGCTGGGAGCATGGAAGGTGCAGGCACAGCGGAGCCTCAACGGACGGAGCCGGAACCGCACCGGAAGCGCGCCAAGCGCCTGAGAGGCCCGCTGAGACCGCCACCGGAAAGATTACGGATAGAAGGAGAAAAAGCAAGAAGAAGCTGAGCCGACGAGTCATTCCAGAAGGAAGAAGATCGAATAACGTCCCTCCACTGGGTGCTGTTAGGACAGTCCCCACCCCAGTACATATGTGGCCATAGGTAAGGGATAACAGTTAACTGTAAGCCACTCAGAGACCCCCTGGGGGGTTCGAGCGGGGTAGCAAGTTGAAATAAATAATAAATAAATAATAATACAGAAGCCCAGCAACCCAGGATGTGCTATTGTCTCAGGCATTGGCACCATCACTGTAGGGGTGTCTGGATGCATGGACACTATTCTCAGACCTTATGCCAGTTATATGAGAGACACCACAGACCTCCTGAGCAAAGTACAGTCAGTTAACAATTTCCCAGGAAGCACTATTTTTGCCACCATGGATGTCAAGTTTCTCTACACTAACATCCCACACAAGGATGGACTACAAGCTATTAGCGACACCATCTCTGACAACAGCATGTCCAACCTTGCTACCAAGTTCTGCCAGTTGATCCTCACTTGCAGCTACTCCAGATCTGGTGAAGATTTGTTCTTTCAAATCAATGGCACAACCATGGGCACCCACACGGTACTATAATATGCCAACATTTTCAAGGCCAACCTGGAGCAGCGCTTCCTCAGCTCCCATCCATTAATATCCCTATCTGAGATTTATTGATGACATTTTCATCATTTGGACACATGGGAAAGAAATATTGAAGAAATTTTACCAGGCCTTCAACAACCTCTACCCCACCGTCAACCTGACCATGAACCAATCCATCCAAAAAATACACTTTTTTGGACACCACAGTACAAATACATAAGGGGAGGATAAAAAAAACACACCTTATACCAGAAACCTACTGATCACTAAACTTATCTGCCTCCAGTCACCATTCTAAACACAACAAACAATCTATTGTCTACCGCCAGGTTCTATGCTACAGCTATATTTGTTGTGATCCTTCAAACAATGATTCTTACTTGCAGGATCTACAGTATACATTCTTGGAATTACAAAGCCCACCTTATATAGTCGGAAAACAGATCAACAAAGCCAGAAAGATACCAAGGGATAACTTGCTACAAGACAGACCCAAATGAAGCAGCAGCAGAACGCCACTGGTGCTCACATACAGCTCTCAGCTCAAACCAGTTCGGTGCATAATTAACGACCTACATTGTGCTGGACAATGATACTCCTCTCTCACAGGCTTTGGGAGGCAAAACTTTTCTTGCCCACAGACTGTCTCCTAACCTTAACCAACTTCTCGCCCACAGCAATACCTTTTCAAACATGGACATGGACTCTGGGACCAGGGTCTGCAACAAACCAAGATGCCGACTCTGTCCCCATATCCACTGTGACAACACAATAACTGGACCTAACAACACCAGCCATACTATCACAGGTCCATTCACTTGTTCATTTTCCAGTGTTATATATGCCATCAAATGTCAGCAATGCCTTTCTACTCTTTACTTCAGACCAACTGGTCAGTCCCTGCACAAAATAATAAATGGACATAAATCTGACATTAAAAACCACAGCTCTCAAAATCAGTGGGATATTTTAATCTTCCAGGTCATTCCACTGCAGTCCTAGGAGTGGCAGTCCTCAAACAAACAAACAAAACTTCAAAGGAAAATTACAACACGAGATTGCTGAGTTTGAGTTAATTCACAGGTTCAGAACAATGGACCCCCCCCCCCAAGCTGAAAAAGGACATCAGATTCTCATCTCACTACGGATACGAATTTTCTTTCCCCAAGCATTTCCATTCTGCTTAAATCAAGCTGACTACAATAGGCATTGTACTTTTTCATCCTTCGTAAGCATTCTTTTGGAGCTGCGGTGGCTCAAGTGGTTAAGACGCTGAACTGCAGGCTGTGGAAGGTCAGTAGTTCAGCAGTTCGAGACCTGGGTGCCGCATGATGGAGTGAGCTCCCGTCTCTAGTTCTAGCTCCTGCCAACCTAGCAGTTCGAAAGCAAGAAATTGCAAGTAGATAAATAGGTACCACTTCAGTGGGAAGGTAACAGCGTTCCGTTCGCCTTGGTGTTTAGTCATGCCGGCCACATGACCACGGAAACGTCTTCGGACAGCGCTGGCTCTTCGGCTTTGAAACAGAGATGAGCACCGCAACCCTAGAGTCGGATTCGACTGGCTTTCGAGCAAGGGAACCTTTACCTTTTTAAGCATTCTTTATAATACCCCTCCAACCTTCTGACTGTGCTAAAAGGACTCAGATATCTCCCTACTCATGTCTGATGAAGGGAACTTTGACTCTCACATGCTTACACTCTGAAACTCTTGTTAATCTCTAAGGTGCTACTGGACTTGAATCAAACTGTCAGAACCAGTAAGCACACACAAAAAACATCATTAGCAAATCCCACTGCAATTAATGGATATTGAGACTGGATGCCAGAAAAAGGCAAAGGGAGCCAATTCCACCAGTATAATGGAAGAGCCAGTAGATGAAGAGGGTAACAGGACAGTCTTCTGGAAATGAGAAGGCTTCTGCAGTGCACACGAAGCACTCTCCATTTTGCTAAAAATGTATAAGAATAATAGTGTTCTGTCTTGCTGCCAGCATCACTAATGAACCTAAGATGAAGAGTATTTGAAACCAGCTTCAAAGTAAAAGGTCGCCTTTGCTGCACAACTGGAATTTAAAGAACCACTTCAGCAGGGTCAACAAAAGCTGCCTTTGCTGTAATGCTAAATCATTTTCAAATAGACTGTGTCTTGTGCAACAAAAGAAGGCAAACATTTTCATAAGAACAGTAATTTCATTTTGGTTGATGCGGAGGGATCAAAATAAAATGGTTTCTAAGAGTTTAAGCAGTCTTCCCAGAATTTGAAGTAATTTAATATATAGCAGCAGTGAGCTCACAAGCCATAGACCTCAGATACGTAGGATTTGTTCCACAGAAGAGCCTGGATAACAAGAGAAACAGGAGGACAATACAAAAAGGTGTAATAGTTTAAGGTTAACAGAGAACTGCTTGAAGTTGAAAACAGAAATTTGCATAATAAATTCACTGGAATAAGCCAAATACCCTTCTCAGATAAACCATAAAGGTCTTTACGTACTGTCAAACATAATGATAAACGAGGACAGAAGTGAATTGACGACTTTAGTGCCCCAATTGAGAATGTTCTTTCTCTGCTTGCCGTCTGTCTCACCACAGATGAGGAGGGCCCCCAAAGATGGCTATAATGGTTGAGTAAGTTCATATGGGAGCAGGCAGTCCTTGGGATATTCTGGTCCCAGGTCTTATAGCGTTCTAAAGGTCGATACCAGCACCTTGAATTGGGCCCAGAAGCAATTTGCAAACCAGTGTAGATGGAACAAGACTGAAGTGATGTGGTCCCTAAAACTCACTCCAATCAGAACAAGAAGATGTAGTAATAGTAGTCATGTGATGATTTATGTAATAATAGACAGATTATTGCAGTAATTCTCTTGGCAATGTTGTATAATTATACTACATTTACTGCAGTGCACAGCAAAAGGACTTGGAAGAGGGAAGCACCAATTTGCTTCAATCCTACTGTCAAGCACTCTATGCCACATCTGGATGCTGTCTGAATAACTGATCACATCCATAGCCCTAAATATGACAAATGCCTATAATACTTGTGAAATCTAACTACTTATGGGAATTTCAACAATAAAAAGGGAGACATTCCTGCACATAAGTACCTGGTTGAAGTCAAGGGTAGAAGTTGGCAGCCAATTAGTCAGGTCTGGAGAATGTGGGCAGCAGAGAACCATGCATCAGAGGTGTGGCCAGCATAAAGCCCAAGTAAGTAAAATATATACACAGCACATCATTCCAGAAGACAAAAAATAAGGTCACAGACTTCAAGCCAGTTTAAACACTAAGATGGATAAGCTGTAAGCCACATGTAAGAACTTTGTGGTCACAGTCTGAGATCTTTAGAAAGAAAGAAAAAGTTCTTTATTTGCTAACATAATCTCTATATTCTAAGATCACAGGAAACTAGTATCAGAACATTAGCAGAATTGTTAGAGAATTAATAAGAAGAAATAAAACCAAGAAGCTAACTAGGTTGTACAAGTCACTGGTGTTACCTTGGCATTCCCTCTAGAGAGTAACAAAACCACGAAAAGCAACTGTGAGCTGAATTTCCTGCAGAATATTCACAAAGGAGACTTCATTTAAAGTTAAATGCATCTATTGTCTGAAGTAAATCACCATATAATCCATCACAGGAAAATGCAGAAGCCAAAGAATTGATATACAAGATAAATATTTTAAAAGTCCATAAATATACAAAAAGTCCAACACTTTTCCTATGTAATTTTTCCAGTGTTTCAGACTTCTCGTCCTTCCTCAGGAACAAAGAACAACTACTGAGCGTCTCATTAAATCTCCTTATGAGATAATGCTTTTCTATTATTTCTATATTTCGCAAGGTCTCCTTAGCTCTAACCAGCACCCCTAAAGGCTGCTTCAATGTATCAGGACCAAAAACATGCCTTGTGAACCAATTTGCCCCTTCCTGGCATGTGGGTAAAAGGTTACTGCTTCTTTTCCTATCTGTCTCCATTAAGGGGAAACAGTTTCTCTTAACCTTAAACCCAAGGATTTCATAGTTTAGCTCCCAAGCTAGAGTGTTTTCTCTGAGGCCATGGGCCTCTTGGTATGTTAATCAAAGCATCTTGAAGTTCCTTATTACAAAGTAGACTACTGCAGTCAGGGACCAAGGGGTGGAATTCTTCAGTGAAGAGAGAAGCATCTCTTCTTTACTATGTACTGCAGTGATCTTGCAGATGGAGAGACAGAGAGAGATTGGATTAGTCAAACTCTACCTTACTCCACCCATTATCTCAATTCAGTGGCCATCCTGGCTATAAAGACATTCCTGGAGAGTAATCAGGCACATGCCAGTCTGTTAATATAGACATGCACATGTCTATACACAGAGGTGGCAGCAGATGCCAGAGAAGGCCCTAACTACTGGGCCAAAGACACAGATGCTCCAGAACAGGGTGAGACAAGGCAAGGAAGCTGCTAAGAGATAGACACATTTAAGAGAAGAGAGGAGCAGCGCTGGGTTTGGCCTGCATGTAGGGATGTCAGCCTCCAGGTAGGACCTGGGGATCCACAGAATTACAGGCAATTTCCAGACTACAGAGATCGGTTCCACTGGAGAAAATGGATGGGGGGGGGGTTCCTGGTGACTCTACATGCATAGGTGGAGCCCCAGAGATAAAAAGGGAGTTATCAAGAAAGGGAGGGAAGGATAGGAAGGCATGGTGGCTGGAAAAGGCTGAGAAGGCACAGAGAAGGGAAGAAGAGGAACACAGAAGAGGAGTTGGGGCCTTGGCCAAGACAAGGCATCAGACCTGGGCAGGCCCAGTGGAACTGCCCCATGTCAGGTGCACAGCTCAGCCCCCTGCAGTTTTAATGGTGATGAAGGAAACTGTGCCAGGCCCATAGCTAATGTGGGGCCCATGGGGACCGCCCCCCTAGTGTTTATTCTGGGCCCTCTCCCCTCAAGTCATCGCTGTTTGCTCATCTGACTCATTCAGTTTGCTTGTGTCGACCTTTGCTCACCAGTGATCACAGGGCTTGTCGCTGCATGCTGTCCCTGCACAGGCACCTCAAAGGCTGCATCAGGGAGCGTTTGGAGGTGGGGGAGGCAGCTTCAAGGCCACCTTCCATAGGGCAGCTGGGGGAGTAGCACTTGGCTGCAATGCCAACTGAATTTAAAGTCAAAGGCTCCTGCTCACATTGGGGGCAGAAGCCATGGCTTCCTGGGCTGGGAAGCAAGCAGCTCTTGGGCTTGGCAGGCAAAAGCCAAGGGGTCAGGAGGAGGAAACACAGTGCAGGGTGGGGAGGTGGCCCGATCTTCCCCAGTGAGCCTGAGAAACTGGGTGTGGGAAGCCAAGGAGAAAAAGGAGGAGGAAGAGGAAGCATGAGACAGACTCTGGATGTGGGGGCAACACGTTGGGGGAATCGGGGCTGTTTTACTTACTTGTCCTACTGCCAGATTAAAGGAGGAGCTTCTATGGAACTCCAGTAATGAACTTAGCAATTGGGCCCCCCAAGCCCCCCCCCCACAAAAATCCCTAGGTATGGGGCTGAACTGCACTAATGTGCATATATTTCTTGGCAATAAAGGAATCTTCGATGAGCATCATTAAATCCAGGTGAGTCCGCTGACCATGGAAGATGCTCACGATGTCCTGCTTCCCTCTACTGGGGCCACAGCACCCTAGTGTGACAAGGATCTCCCCATACATACGAAGCAGCCAAGCAGACACCATGCTGCACTCATTAGTTGCAGAGATGAATTAGAAGGGAATCATACAAGGCAAATAAGAGGAGAAGGAGACCACCACCAGTATACTGAAAGGAGATGATGGAGGAGATGCCACTCCTTCAGGTAGTGAAGGGCGGGGTATAAAAAACAACTCATCTTCTTAAAAAGAAACAGAAAAAGAGTCCTGAAGCAGAGATTGGGAGTCTGTTAATGTACAAGAATTTAAAGTAATCATTATCATGGGTTGGAGCAGCTTCCAAGTGCAGAAAGCTCTTCCACTCAGTACTGGATGCTCCTAATTTCCACAATTTCCTCCATTTAACTGTAGCCCCCTGTACCTCATCCCATACCCATTGCAAGGTTTGCTGATCTTTGTGAGTGGTTTTGGGGTGCAAGGAGCTGCAGCATGAAGAAAGAAGTGGGAAAACCCTGTTTCCATGAGCTAAACACTATTCACGGTTCTTAGGCTCCAGCCCAATGCCTATCAAGCATTTAACAGCACTAGATGTTGTGCAAAATATGTTTGAAACCCAAAGAATCGTGCATACCAGTCTATAATATAACAATATGTTAGTATGGGTACATCTTCCACCTTCAGTTCAGTGCTGTGGCAAAATGGCTAAGTAGAGGAAGTCCTTTTAAAAAGCAAGGTCCAGTGCAGTTTGGAACAATCCTGTGTTAACCTCATGCTTTAGTCTGTAAAGTAGCACACCAAGAATGACCCTGCCTAGGGTAGCCGTGTTGGTCTAAAACAGCAGAACAAAGTTTGAGTCCAGTAGCACCTTTCATTCTATCTGAAGAAGTGCACACATATGGAAGCTTCTACCTTGAATAAAACTTTGTTCTCCTACCTAATGGTATGCACCAAAAAACTCTTTCATTATACTTTTGGCTCTGGCCTTCAGGGGTGGGGAGTTACCATGCTTGCTTCTTTTCAGGTAGGACGTTACCAGTTCTGAATACGGGTGTGCAGAGAGAGAAAACATTTCTATTTCGGATTCGAGTATAATAGAGCTGATTCGGTATGCCAAATACCCCAAAAATGCTAGAAAAGTTTTTTTCGGGTTTTTTCGGTTTAGCTTTACCAAATGCACACCCCTAGTTTTGAATTCAAATCCATATGATTCCTGGCCATTATTTTCAATAGGGAAAGTAAATGAGGGTATGGTCAGTTGTTTATAAAGATAGAACAAATAGATAAAAGTGTGTAAAATCTGAGACAAAGACAGAACCTGAAATTTTTAGAACTAGGTTTAGAATCAATGACTGAAATGAACAACCCTTTTATCAGAGAAAAGGCATAATGTTCTTACTAGTCTGGTGGATAATTTCTTTATGGAGGACTGAGATTTCTTCTTTATAATCATCCGGTTTCCTTCTGTATCAACATCTCCACATCACACACGCACACGCACACAAAATCACTCTTCCAGACAGAACCATTTTGCAATTTAAGACCATGCCACCCATTTCCATTTATGTTCTTCTTAGGCAATTCAAACAGCTTTAATAACATTTACATTTAATAAACATTAGATATCAACTAGCAAAATAAAAGCCCACATTCATTTTAAATTAACTTCATACCCTTGGACTAATAAAATTTAATTAGTCTAAAGCATTGCTAGCCTTTAAAGTACATTGCAAATTAAAATTTCATCAAGATCCTGCTTATTTGCTTGAAGCTGCTAGAAATAGGAATTTTAGTAATTACATTAAGATCCATATGTCAAATATTGATATCAGTGTTTTACCACTTGTATATTTACCTGAGGCATCTTTCTGATGAGTAGCTCTTATGAAAGCTCATAAGAAGTCTGTATAACGTTTACAATTGACTCTACTTTGGAAAACAGCATTGTAAAAAACATTCTTACAAGTTCACTAGTTTTCTGTTCATGTTATGTGTATATCTCCGCTTCGATTTTGTTTATTAGATCGCTAGTGCTGCAGTAAATATGGGTGCTTGACAGGGCATAATTAAATACAACCTTCACCTTATATTCAGCTCAGCATTGAAAATCAGGTTTTTATTTTTTAAAAAACACATTTGTATCTCATCCTTCCTTCAAGATGCTCAGGCAGCTATTCATGGGGTTCTCTCTGAAAGAACCTGCTGTGGGATGTCAGATTTATGGACTGTTTCAGAATTCCTAGTGTAGCCTATACTAAACATTGAAAGTTACTTACAGGGATGATTGCCAGGAAGATTGAGTTTGAGAGGCAATGTGACTCCTCAAAGATTTCCTCAAGCAGTGCAGATAAAAACTCCATGTCCATGTCCAGTGCTGACTTCCATCTTGATTCAATAAGATTGCTGAGTTAGGAGTCAGCCAAATCAGTAGAAAGTATAGATGCTATGTAGCCCTAAACTGCTCTAAAATAGAAACTTTATTAACAATACTACCAAATATCTTAAAAACCAAGCAAGAATGATAACAAATTTTACAATCAACAAAGTGAGTCTCACAGTATAAATCAACGCATAAACAATTGCAGGGACAATGTGAGCATCTCACAAGTAATGCGGCTTTGGGCTCTATATGCAGCCGTGGAATCAATGATGCACACCTGTCATCATATTATCAGACAAGGATTCCGGACATGACCTTGTTTTGAGATCTTTATCAATCCTGATGAACATAAACATTAATGAAACTATAATGCATATATGCTAGTATAATCTAAACAATAAATTATACAATAGCAGTTTAGGTCTACATAGCGTTTATACTCCCTTCTACTGAGTTAGGAGTCAGGACACAGCACTGTGCAGAGTGCCCTCCCTTCCCCTTTTTACCAAAAAACTTGTTTCTTCCAGGCCTTTACGTTTGTTCCTAACCCCCCAACTGGACTGCACTAAAAGTGCAATATAGGTTATCTGGATCTAGAAAAGTAAAATATTATAGAATGCAGCTCAATAGTTGGTAGCAGTCCTGTGAATTTGGCCATAAATGTATTCGAATTTACCACAATCAAAGGTGCCAGTCAGATGTGAGCTGATCGCCCAGCCTGTTGAGTTGGTGCCGAACAGCCACAAATGCCTGCCAAACAGGTTTGTACATGCAAAATTGTGCGCACACACTGTCTAGTCAAACTGACCAGCAGCCATTAGTGTTACTAAAGACTACTTAGATGAACACCAAAGGTAGGATTTCATTAAAACACAGTATGGGTTTATGTGATTTATGACTGTTTTCAAAGTCAGTGTAAACAGTTACCTGCTGAGTGAAGCATTTATGTAGCAAGGCTGAGGGGGAGGGGAGAAGAACTCAATCATTCCATGTGAGATTGTACAAGCATGAAAAGTCAGTCATGTTCTACTGAATGGTTAGGGAGGAATACAGTGAAGCAACCTGCTGAATAGCCACAAATGGGTCAGTGAAAATTTGAACCCCTAACCAAAAAAATCATCTCCCTGCTCGTGACCAGCTAACAGGATCTGAGCTGAACTGGTGGGTGTTTGAATATCTCTGGTTGTGGGCCTGAAGAGACTTCCATTCACTCTCACTAGTTCAGTTTATTTCAATACAAGATCAGGTCCAAAGCTATTAATAAAAATATGTACAATACAAAGACCAACAAAAAGGACTTATATGTGCCATTATAATCCAACATTTCAAAATTCATGCACAAATTTCACAATACAGAGGGTTAGTTATTTGAAGACTTAACTAACTGCTTTCATATTACTCATGCCATTACACAAATTTTGTTACTTTACAAGTTATTTCTTTAGAAAAGTATGAAAGGAGGAGAGAAATGTAGGATGGGTCTGATCTTCCTGGAGAATTTGTTAAAACTGGTGTAATAGATTGAGAACGTATATCAGTATAATAAGGGCAGTGTAATAATACGTGATCAAATGTTTCAGCCTTTCCCATTTAACAAGGGCAAACCCTTTGGGAATAAGGAATGTGGAGATATTTGTCTTTCAGAAAAGCTGAGAGCAAGGCATTAAAACATGCCAATGTGAAGATTCTCTAGTGCATGGGAATCTCTATAGCAGTGAGAAAGGGAAATCTGGGAGCCATACATTAATTGGGCAACCACTTTCCCCTGAAAAACCCAAATACTAAGAAGCACATGACTAATGTATCTGGTTTCCTTGTATGCCCCTTTGTTACTTGCATCTTTCTTGTTTGTTTGGACATGACCTTCTTCAGCATTGATGCCTCTCTGAATGCTCTCACAGCCTCCCTGCATAATGCTTGCAGGATTTATATTCACTCTTGAAGAAGGGAGGTATACTAACTTTTTTCTTTGTTTCCTGTTGGCAAGATATAAATGAATTTCCATGTTAACGTAATGCAGCTTGGCATTAGAATATACAGAGCATTTCAATGTAACATGACTTCACAACCCAGATACCAAAGATAATAACAGAAAAATGTTTTGCTTTGGTGTCACAGATGTCTAGTTGCTGGTGGGTGCCTCAGATATATGAAACTCCTTATTTATTTATTTCTATTTATATCCCGCCTTGCCTGACAAGCAGGCTCAAGGCGGCATACAATGATTAAAAGTACAATAAAAACAGATAAAATTCCAACAATAGTATATAATAGTATATAAAGTGCTGATTAAGTACAATTAGCAAAGTGTGGATGGCAATCGTTGTAAGATGGCCCAGTATGACTAGACCAGTATTCCTGGTAAAGTGCCAGTAATAGATGTTTTTAGTAGCTCATTCATCAGTGGCAGCTCCTAATCGAAGGCCTGGTGGAAGAGCTCCATTTAAAAGAGAATCTCAAGATGGCTGATCACTCAGATGCAAACAAGGTCCTAATTCTCCTGTGTGTCTTTTGGTAGCACCACTTGACTAATGTTTTGCCCTCCTAAATCTTCAAGTAAGGTAGTTGCATCTCTCTTACAAAAGCAGAAAAATTAGAGGAAATTCATTGTCTCCCTTCCCTGTCTTGTACAAATTCTAAAGAGCTTCCCTGAATTCAATATGGAAGTGACGCAGTGTTTAAAAGCTTTATTGTTTAACATATGGAATAAGGTAAGTAGTATTACAAGCAGCTGGCTTTGAGCACTTGATCTCGTAATGCTGACTAAGTATGTGGAGAATCACATTTAAGACACATACATAAACTTTATTGCATTAGCTCATAGCCTTAGCAAGTAACAGCAAAAATACCAAAACTAGTGTCAGAACTATAATACAAGAATCACAGTAACAATCAAAACTCTTAATATCCATTACAATTTTATGAAAAATTATTACAATAGTAACAACAACAGCAATTTAAGTTAAAAACAGCAGCAATTCAATCAGTCAGCCAGCATAAGATTATCCATAGCTATAGGGTAACCTTACCCAGAACAATACGATGTAAATTAGGAGAAAGAATTGCTGCTTAATAATATTTTTTTTTTTTGCATCAACGTTTTATTGGGTGTATAAATATCCATATATTTTATACATATCTTTTAAAGACACTTCATTTCTTATATATTCTCCTCCTTCTGCTGACTTCCATCTTGATTCAATAAGATTGCTGAGTTAGGAGTCAGCCAAATCAGTAGAAAGTATAGATGCTATGTAGCCCTAAACTGCTCTAAAATAGACACTTTATTAACAATACTACCAAATATCTTAAAGACCAAGCAAGAATGATAACAAATTTTACAATCAACAAAGTGAGCCACACAGTATAAATCAACGCATAAACAATTGCAAGGACAATGTGAGCATCTCACAAGTAACGCAGCAGAAGGGACCTCTACAGCAGGAGGATACTTGGGGGGCCCACCCTCTTATTAGAGGGCTTGGAAGGGGGGGCCACTCCACCCTTCACCTCCTAGCTATGCCGTTGGCTTTAACAATTCAGTTCCCATTATTATTTCCCCTTATTCTTTATTATAATTACCACTTATCATATCTACTAGTTCTAACTTACTCTTACATTTATAAGAATGATGAATTTATAATATGGCTTATAATATGACAACTCGATTTGAGAATACATCTTGAGAAAGATTTCGTTTGGAACAGGATATCCAGACCTTTGTTGATGGAATGGCCCTCATGCTTTAATAATGAATTTTGAAACCAATGAATGATAACTACTACTGTATTCAACACATTCTCTTTATATTCAGATAGACTTTATTTGTGAGATGGACTATTGCATCTAGAATGACCTTAAATATATTTGCTTTATTTTGGATTTAACATTCTGAGTCAGGCGATTTCAGGTAAATACGGTATTTTATTCATAACTAGGAATAAGACCCATTATGGAAAGAGGCTCTGGGTGGGTGCCCCAGCCTTGGGCACACAGCATCAATTTGCTGTGGGGACCCTGCAGGGTATAATGACACAGAGTCCCCCATTTTCTCCAGGGAAACTGATCTCTACCATCTGAAGATCAGTTGTAATTCTGAGTCATCATGTGGAGATTGGCAACAATGGTTCCCCAGGAGGGAATGGCTGGTTTGGAAGGTGGAGTCTGGGGCATTGTACCTGTCTGAGGTCCGACCCCTCCTCACACCCCACCCTATCTAGGTTCCACCCCTCAAATTTCCAGGAATTTCCCAACCTGGAGGTGGCAACCCTATCTCCCTTCCAGCCAACCATCTACGTACCATTATCTGCCCTTCTTACTTCAGTTTTCCATCTCCTCTCCTTTCCCTGCAGCCTCTACCTAGGAAGAGTACAGTCTTTTTCTGTAGTGGGGACCAAAGCAGCTCACATCATTCTCCTCTCCCCCTTTTGATCTGCACAACAACCTTGTGAAGTAGGTTAGGCTGAAAGTCTGTGACTGGTCTGAAATCACCCACTCAGCTTCCACAGCAAGAACCTGAGTCTGGCAGAGCCTGCTCTGAAGCGCTGCTATGTCACACTGGCTGTCATAGGGTCGTCACCTCAGCAGGGTATAATAACACAGAATCCACCATTTTCTCCAGGGCAGATGATCTCTGCCATCTGGACAGCAGCTGTAATTCTGAGTGATCTCCAGCCCTCATCTGAAGAGTGGCAACAATGGTTCCCCAGGAGGAAATGGTTGGTTTGGAAGGAGGAGTCTATGGTATTGTACCTGTCTGAGGTCCCACCCCTCTTCAAACCCCACTTTCTCCAGGCTCCACCCCTCAAATCTCCAGGAATTTCCCAACCTGAAGTTTGCAACTCTATCTCCTTCCTATCCAACCATCAACCTACTTTTATCTGCCCCTCTGACTTCAGCTTTCCATCTTCCCCTTCACCTATAGCCTCTACCTAGAACAAGCACAGTCTTTCTCCGCAGTGGGGACCCAAGCAGGAGGGAAGTGACCTCAGCAGGGTATAAAGACACAGAGTCCACCCTGCAAAGCAGTCATTTTCTCCAGGGGAGCTGATCTCTGCCATCTGGAGAGTAGTTTTAATTCTGAGCAATCTCCAGCCCTCACCTGGAGATTGGCTGCAATGGTTCCCCAGGATAAAATAACTGCTTTCGAAGGTAGAGTCTATGGCATTCTATTCATCTGAGGCCTCTCCCCTCCCCAAACTCTGGCTTTTGTAGACTCCACCACAAAATCTCCAGCAATTTCCCAACCTGGAGTTGGTAGGCCTGGAAAGGGCCTCCTGCCTTTGCTTTTTTATAGACAGAACCAAGCTTGGTTGCCTAGCAACAGCTACTGAGGGAAAGGTTAGCCCCATAGGAACCAAGCAGGAGAAGTGTCTTCATCAGGAGAGACAGCCATTTTGGCAGTTTATTCTGTCAAGGAAGAGTGGTCAGGCTGGCAGTGGGCGGGAGAGAGGAGTGGACCCAGAACCCAGCCAATGGCTGATGGAGTGCACAGCACAGCCAATGGGAGAGCTGGAAAGTGCCAACACATTAGGGCTCTAATATGTATCAGATATACTGGAGCATTATGAGCCCAACATGGCATTTGTGGTCCAAGTAGTTGTGATTTTTAGTGTCATCACTAATCCCCCCCATAGCAACAGAATCTGAAATAAATCACAGAAACATAAGAGTTGGAAGGAGTCATAAAGGCCATCTAGTCCAGTCCCCTGCTCAGTGCAAGATCAGCCTAAAGCATCCCTGACAAGTGTTTGTCCTGCTGCTGCTTGAAGACTGCCAGTGAGGGGGAGCTCACCACCTCACTAGGCAGCCAATTCCACTGCTCAACTACTCTTACTGTAAAAAAGTCCTAATTGTCAGGATCAGACCTTAGCCTGACTATTGATCATGTAATTGTAACTGTGGTTCTCTGATGTAAATAGCATCGCACTGTTATTGTTTACCCCACCTGAGCTCAAGATAATTGGGTTCAGTTGTTGCCTTTTGCTGAATATTCTTACAACAACTCCTGGCATTCTTCTATTGGGATGAGTCCCTTTAAGGCAGTCCACGGGTATGATGGGGGGCCCCTTCCCCTGGTGGACTTATCAGAACCTTTGGTGAATGATGCTCATGTCTGGTGGCCCAGTATTACTCAAAACTGGGATATGTTGCATAAGACTCTAGACAAAGCCAAACAGGATTACAAAAAATATTCTGACGGGAAGCGCAGCCAAGAATGGGAACTTAAACCTGGTGATTCTGTGTATGTATCCACCAAACACATCAAGGGGTTGCAACCCCGCCAAAAATTAGGGTGGAAGTATGTGGGTCCGTTTAAAGTGGTGCGAGTAATTAATAAGATGGCTGTAGAGCTAGATTTACCTAAATCTCTATGTTCTCTACAATCCTGTATTTCACTTTCAATTATTAAAGAAAGACCCAGGAGCATCTCCTTGGACGAACAAGCCACCTGCTCCTCCAATTCGGAGAGATGGGGAACTCCACCATGTGGTTAAAGCCATCCTGGACTCTCGTGTACGTCATGGCCGGTTACAGTATTTGGTCCAGTGGAAGGATTTCGGGCCCGAGGAAAATGAATGGGTTGGTTCACATCATGTTAATGCCCCTAGTTTGGTCTGCAAATTTCATCATTTATACCCCAATAAGCCTGGGTTAGATTGTTGGGGGGGGGGCATGTCAGGATTGGACCTTAGCCTGACTATTGATGTAATTGTAACTGTGGTTCTATGATGTACATAGCTTCGCACTGTTATTGTTTACCCCACCTGAGCTCTTTTGTTGTTTGCTTCTGATTCCCAAGCTTCATCTCCACACCTGCAGGTGCTGTCTACACAGTCCTCCCCTGACATTCCTGAAGGGGGGGATTAAGACATGTATGTGTGAACTGTAGATTAGCTATGCTAGCATCACTGTGAATGGAAGCCTCCTCCACAGAGGCCAGAGAGAACTTCGCCATTTCTAAATCTCATGGTCTTGTGGGAAGACATGAAATAATAACATTCGCACCATTCTATTTATACTGTAGTAACCTGTCTTTGCACCCTGTAATCATGATGTATGAATGAGGGCTGGACCAAAGGTCTGGTAATTCCCAACTTTGTACTATTATTCAGTTCTGCCAAAGAGTTTGACTTTATAGCAACTTTCCTGATTTCTCAATAAAGCCTGTTACAGGAATTATTGCGTCTGAGAGTTCCTGCAAGGTTGACACTAATGTCCAGCTGGTACCTTTCCCTCTGTAATTTAAACCTATTATTGTGAGTCCTATCCTGTGCTGCCACCAGGAACAGCTCCTTACCCTCCACTAAGTGATAGCCTTTCAAAAACTTAAAGAGAGTAATCATGTACCCCCTCAGCCTCCTCTTCTTCAGCCTGAACATTCACAAGTCCCTCAGCCCTTCCTCGTAGGGCTTGGTCTCCAGGGCCCTGATCATCTCTGTTGCACTGTTCTGTACCCATTCTATCCTGTCTACATCCTTTTTTAAACGAGGCCTCCAGAACTGCACACAGTACTCTAGGGGTGGCCTGACCAATACTATGTACAAAGGGACTATGATGTCTTGTGATTTGAATGTTATGCCTCTGTTGATACACCCCAAGACCGTATTAGCCTTTTTTGCCACTGCATCACACTGACTGCTCATATTCAATTTACAGTCCATCTATACCCAGGGCTGTAGCCAGGATTTTTTAATTCAGGGGGCCTTTAAATAACTCAGGGGGCACCCTCACACACCCCAAGCAAGCGCCATAAATAAAATAAAAAATTGAAAGTTGGGGGGCCTTGGTGGTAAGTTGGAGGGCCAGGCCCCGAGAGACCCCACTGTAGCTACAGGCCTTTCCATACCCCAAGATCTTCTTCACCCATACTGCCACCCATCCAGTATGTACGCTTCTCATTTTTGTGACAGTCAGAAGTAACTGAGGGGCAAGATATTTTCCAAAGCATACATAAGACATTACAGAGAGGAACATGTGACGTTTTAGACATCTGGTGGAACTCTCTGCCAGAGAATACCTGTGCCCTACAGGATTTACTACCTATTTACTGCCTTTTCATAGGGCCTGTAAGGCAAAGATGTTCCACCAGGCATTTGGTTGAGGACAGCAACAGTCTGGCACTCTCATACTTGATCGTCCCCTTTTATTCCTGCATATCCCCTCCACCCAGGGGTTTGGTAGAAATTACCATCATCTTGGAGTTAGTGTTGTTTTTCTGATTGTTTTCTGACTGTTTTAAAGTATTTTAATGTTTTAACTCAATTTCATTTAATTTATCCAATGCCTCACCTGAAAATTACTATTAAAAAGAAGTAGCTATTTGGTACCCCATTGTACGTTTTATGTTGGACAAAGAAATTATTCCTAATAACCCACAATATTAAAAAATGATTTATTTTTGAACTTTGTATTTGAAGTTATCTCCATTGTATAGTTCTTTGAAATAAGTAGAAGGAAACGTAATGCAAAATTGTTGTTTTATTGTCGTTGTAACTATTTAAAAAATCGTCAATAATAAAAAAGTGTTTATAAAAATCAAGTTAAAAAATTGATGAAGAAGCCTGGGTGGTTTAATCAAGAGGTTGGAGGGCTGGTTGTGGATAGAGGTGGTTGTTAGGGTTGCCAGCCTCCAGGTGGTGGGTGGGATCTCCTGGAATTACAACTGATCTCCAGGTGACAGAAATGAGCTCACCTTGAAAAAATGGCCACTTTGGAAAATGGATTCTATGGCATTATAGCTCATTGAAGTCCCTCCCTTCCCCAAACCCCAACCCCCTCAGGGTCTACCCTCAAAATCTCCTGGTATTTCCTAGCTCGAAGCTGGCAACCCTAGGGTTGGAAGGGGTGGTGTACACCACACATTTTTTTCGCCTTAAGAGAATCATGTATGACAGCACATAAGCCTACTGGTAAGAGACTGTTCTTATGTTCAGTTATATATGATTACTGTCTTTGAGTGTTCTTAGTGTGCAAAGGACAAAGATGGGGACAAAATCACAGCTAATTTGCCCTGGCTTTGCCCATTGTTTGCTCTGGCTCTTCCTGCCACTTGCTACCATCTGCCCTATCAGCCCCGCTGGGCACCAGCCACCACTGCAACCAAGCATTGTGGATTCAACACTCCCCGGTTCCGCACTGTCTGCTCCCCCCACTCTCTTCACTCTTTTTGAGAATAGTGTTTGGTTGCTTTGTGGCATTGGAGAAAGTTGAAACAGAAATGGTTACAATGGTTCAAGTCATCAGTGTTCGGTGCCTCGTGTTAACACTCCTGGTTGTGTAGCAGGAAGTAGACTCTAAAAATAAAAACATATTAATTTTGTTTAATGTTAATATTATTGAAAGCATGAAAACTACCTGATGTAGTTTAATTTTGTATTTTTGTGTACAAAGTTAAATAATTGCTTACTTATGCATTAGCTGATTGTGTATACAGATTTCATGATAAAAATAAACATTGTGTTATCATGCTTCTTTCTTGCTATTTACCTATTTATCTTTTTACCAAAATAGCTACTATGAAAGCATAGGGGGTGCAATTGTATATTCTTGCCTCTGAGGCACAAAATTAGCTAATTACAACTCTGATCAATATGGCTATAAGAAATATAAAATACATTAGCAGGGATCAGGCACATGTTCAACACATAACAAGATGGCATATTCCTCATGGGAAATGCTTGTGTATCTCTTCCAATTTTTGTTGTTATATGGATAGTATTGTGTATACCTTCCATCTATAACTACTGTGTTTTGTTAATGCTCATTGCTCTTGACTGGGGCACTCTGTTTAATATTCAGTTTTCTAAAGATACTACTATCTTTAGTATAGCTAGGCACTACACCAGAATATGGGTTACATGCTTGTATGAACATGTGCCAGTGCTAGAATTTTCTCCCAATCGATTTTATGAGCTGCCGCTTCAGGGGGGGGGGGGAAAGCTGATAGGATCCGACTGGCATAATCTGGCTGATAAATATGTTGCAGCAGGTATTCAGACATAAAAGATGATGATGAAAGAATAATCTTAATAATGAAAGAAAAAGAACTTCCACTTGTTTCTTACCGCAAAGGATGAAATGAATCCCTTCTTTGAACAAAATGGAGAAAGGCAATACTGAAACTAATTTATTTTGAGTCCATATTTAGTATTCATACTGTTTTGTATTCAAGATGAATAATCAGGCCAATTCAAAGTGGCTACTATGGGTTCTGTTCATTATTCATCAGTTCAGAACATATTTTTATGTAGTCAAGATTATACTCAAAGGTATACACTTCAAATTTTGTTTTGTCTTTAGCAATAAGGTTTTATTAACAATGGCTTGGTCTGTATCATCACTGTAGCCAAAGTCATTATTGCTGTTGACCTGATCTTTCTGTATAAGAGATCCAAATCTATTACACTGTATTGGCTGAAGAAAATCTGTTCAAAATATTGATATCCTATATTCTAGTGGTACTAGAATATGCATCAGGACTTTAGATCAGGGATGCTCCACTTGCCAGTTTGGCATGTGTGCTTCTCACATCTAGCAGACATGGAAACTGGAAATTCAGCATATTGTCCATATGCATTTTAGTAGCTTGGACATGACTACGGAAAAAAATTATATGTGCATTTTATCACAATGGCCACTTCCCCACATACACACATATGCAACTGCTGCTTCTAAAGGCTCAGTTTGTCAAAAAAAATAGGCACATGGCTCTCCTCTGAATCTAGATGACGGATCTTGCAACCACTTCTTGTGATCACAATAGTTGTCATTGACTGCAGAGTTTAAAAAGCAGATGGTATCATATGTTGCACATTTATAGGATGCCTAGGCTCTGACTATACTGGAACAAAGAGGTGTGAAGGATGAGTGATTCCGTGTTCAAAAAGCAGGTCAGTGTAATAACTTGACAATGCTCATGGGGAATATGTGCTACCTTTTTCTAGTGATCAAGAGGATTTAGTTCAGTGGTTCCAAACATGTAGGGTAGAGATCCATGGGGAGGTCACAGAGTTATTATAAGGGGTCTACAAATCCATCCAACTTAGGCAGCCCTCCATGCTTTCCCTTGGATTGCCTCAATGGCAACTATGTCCCCCCCCCAATTCTGGGTCAGGCTTACTGCCAGCTAGACTTCATCTACCATCTGGCTTGCCACAGAGAGGCTTAAAAGGGTTTAAAAGGATCTCTGAGGACCCATTTTTAAAGATTTCTAGGTTTTGCATCCCAAAATGAACCTGGCCACACAGAACACAAGGCAATGTATATCTACCAACTCATGTCATTCTCCCAGCTCATTAACAGAGTATAATGTGGGGAAATGGTTGCATGTTCCAAGAATGACCATGGTGACTAGTGTTCCCTCTAAGCTGAATTAGTGTGAGCTAGCTCACAATTTTTTACCCTCCAGCTCACAGATTTTTGTCTTAGCTCAGGAAGGATGGCTCAAGAGCAAACTAACTTATGCAGTAGCCAAATTGCTCAGTCACAACTTTAATGCCAGTAGCTCACAAAGTAGAATTTTTGCTCACAAGACTCCACAGCTTAGAGGGAGAATTGACAGCTGCCCATCTTGATCTATCTCATTTTGCTGATCCTCCAGATCTTAGCCTGAGGGTTTTTCAAAAACATTGCTAGACAGATCACTTGAGAATTTGTTGGAGATGGGCTCCCAGAATCAGCATCTCCCACCCCTAGAACAGTTGATGTATGAAATGTTTCCTCTCCACATCAATTTTTTTGCAAAAAAAATGCAGAACTACATACAAAGGGTTGATTCATATATGAAAGTCCCTTTGCATGCATGGGTGGCGGTTCCCAAACTGGTTAAAGTGTGTAATTAGCAGTATTCCCCCCCCCCCCAAGGTTGTTCTTGTTGAATAAAAATGCACGGGTGCTGTTTAGGGGACTACATTCACTCTTATCCATACCTAGTAAATCTTTTTCTCCAAAAGACAAATTTTTCCAGTCAAAATATATTAGAAATCTAATTATCTTTCCATGTAAAAAAAAAAGGTCAGAATTAACACACCTCATATGTTTCAGCTGACCCAAATACTAAGAAGCAAATGACTAATGTATCTGGTTTCCTTGTATGCTTTGTTACTTGCATCTTTCTTGTTTGTTAGGACATGACCTTCTTCAGCACTGATGCCTCTCTGAATGCTCTCACAGTCTCCCTGCATAATGCTTGCAGGATTTATATTCACTCTTGAAGAAGGGAGGTATACTAACTTTTTTCTTTGTTTCCTGTTGGCAAGATATAAATGAATTTCCATGTTAACGTAATGCAGCTTGGCATTAGAATATACAGAGCATTTCAATGTAACATGACTTCACAACCCAGATACCAAAGATAATAACAGAAAAATGTTTTGCTTTGGTGTCACAGATGTCTAGTTGCTGGTGGGTGCCTGAGTTCATTACAACATGAATTGATTCAAAACAGTGGAACTAATTCCAAAGCCTATGACAGCGCTGAGTCCTCTTGCCAATTGTTCATAGGTTATGCTTTATTAGCTCTGTAAATATTCAGGCCAGATACTTATTTTATTTATTTATTTATTTAATTAATTTTACCCCGCCTTCCCCACCAAAGCAGGCTCAGGGTAGCTTACATAAAACCAAAAATAAATAAATAAATATACAATTTGGAGTAAAATACATAAACATTATAAAACCATTTGTACATTATTGGTGGCACAATACAATAAAGTGCATTTGAGACACGTTCCACGATGCAGCCACTTTGGATAGCTTCATCTGGCAGATTGGCACAGGCTTGGCCAATAGGTGCTGCTCCTACTGGAATGCCTGGTGGAAAAGCTCCATCTTCATGGCCCTGTGAAACTGCTGGAAGTCCCGCAGGGCCCTGATCTCGCCAGGAAGCTCATTCCAGTAAGTCGGTGCCGCCGAGGAAAACAATCTACTTAGTAGATTGTAGATTTCAAATCTTTTCATTTAGTCATAACAAGGGGAAAAAACACCATTGATTAAGTGGTGTTTCTACAGAGACAGGGAAAAATGGAACACTTGCAGAGACTGTTGACTTGCCTTTGATAATGGAAGTTAAATGGCTTCTAGTTTTAAATTGCTGAGAACCTTATGCTATCACTTGTGTTCTTTGCCTGTTCTAGGTATGCATGTAATTTATTTTAAAACAGTGTTGACTTCCTTTTGATCAACCACTTTACAAGCAGCAGCCGCTGAAAGAGAAGAAGATACACAATATCCACTATACACAATATCCACTATACACAATATCCACTATAAAGGTATTTAAAACAACAAAAGTGTTATGAATACTAGCAAGAACCCATGATGTCAACTTTAACCTGAAGGTCTGGCAAGGTTTGGAGAATATATTTATTTCAGTGGTCTTTATCTAGCAGATGCAGTGAAGGTTTTTAACTCTGAATAAGAATCCATTTGCTAGGTCAAAACTGGCTGAACTGGGAAGTGAAATCATTTTATTGCCTTCTTGTGCAGGTGGGACCTATTCCTGGAATGTACCCAAAGGGCTTCCACAACCAGTCATGTTCTGTGGCTTGATGAGCACTGAGCATGCTCATTCTCCCAGGTGGAATGAGTGGATTTTGTATAAATTTGGACAGGCCAAACAAATTAGTTCCCCTAAGCAGACACTAACTCCTAGATAGAACCACAAGAAGCACAGGGAGAAAAATAGAAACATCCACAGTAGTATTTTCCTTGATACCACCCAATTGTCTTCTTTACTGCAGCTCCCCTCCCATACGGCTTTTGTCCACATGGATCTCATGATTCCCACCATAATATTTTCTGTTGTCAAAAGAGGACACCTCCCCTTTATGATAAAAAAGCATGTACAATACTGCCAGTTACTAACATCTCACCCATATCGGGGCCTAACTGTTGGGATATTTGGTTAATATAGCAGAGTTTGCCCAGTCATAGAAATGTGATACTGAGTGCAGTAAATGAATCTCCCAAGAAGTATATTGTAAAAAAAAGGTAAACTTACATCCACCCAAGTCAAGGAGACGTTTACTGAGCCAGCACCATTTTTCTGACCTTTTTCTGATCTGAAATGGCTTCTTGTGGCTGTTATTTGCCCCCACTGGGTACTTGACATGTTTTGATGGGTTGATAAAACAGCATGGGGACAAGGCTTTAGATTCTCTTCCTCTGCATCCTGTGGTCCTGATCTGAACTGATTCCCCAATGCTTACTTGGGAATCCCCACTGAATCAGCCTGGGAGACTGCAGAATGTATTGTGTAATTAAGACCTCGGAGAAGAGAACAGCTAAATTTGTAGCTGCAAGAAGTTTGTTATCCCCTTACTCTCAATGAGCAAAGTGAGAAAGAAGGGTTTTTGATACAGTCTCATCTTTTTCAAAGGTACCTTTCCTTACCCATAACTAAAGCATCATCAATCTTGGTAAGCACATACTACTATACTTCAAAAAATTATCTTATGTAGCTTTTTATGGAAATGTTCATTGAATATGTTTAATTTTACTAGGAGAGTCAATTAGCAAAACTGAAGAACAATGTTCTTAACCTTAAAATATTCAGCATGAAATCTTAATCAGTATACTAATTAAATATTTGGATTTAGCTAGAACAATGCACTGCCACTGTGTAATTATATGGGGAGCCAGTAAATTAAAATAAATTAAAATAAAGGTAAAATTAAATGCACATAATTTTTTGTACATATTTTGTCACGAAGTGGCACTGATGGGTCATGTGTGTTTTGAAATCTTAATTAATGAGGGAAGAGTTACTGATAAGCTAATGAAGAAGAGATGATCTTGTAATCACTAGAAGGAATTAAAATTTGAAGGTGTGTCATTTTGCAATCTCTTTGCTAACTTAGAAGTCAAAAAAACATTTAGCACATGTTCAGCAGAAATCACTATACCAGCTGGGACATACATGTCCAAAGCAATATATATATATATAGTTTTAACAGAAGACAATAACAGACATTAAAATATTCTCTGCTAGCTATATATTCTCTCTACTTGGCAGGTCCAAGTGTAGGAATTAGACCAAAAATAATGAACTGAATACCAAGGGGAAATTAATATACACATAAACTTGTTCATTGGAATGCAAGAAAACAGAGTGAATGAGGAGTCTTTTACTGTGTTGTAGTTTCATAGGACAAAGATTAAATACAAAATCTAAGAGCATGAAGAGGAAGGTGACTGGAAATGCAAGCCACTGAATCCCTGGGGAATCTATAAAGTTCCACTTAATTAAACCCATTTGCCGATATGGAGTCAGAACCAGATTAAGAGTTTGGGCACAGGTAAAGAGAAATTCAGTTAGCCTGGCCATGGTTCTGACTGTCAGGGTTGTGGGTTTTTTTAAAAAAAACACACACACACACACACCCTGATATGGGGATTTTACCGTACACCAAAGATCAGTTCTTGCAAGCCTTTATGGTAAAACAGGAAAATATCTATAGGCACTGAAAAACTGGGACTGGAGTTTGTTGTGAAGCAAACAGCGTCCACATTGCAGCCCCCACACCATCAAGGCACACAATTACAGGATTGTATGAAGAAGAAGAAGGAGGAGGAGAAGAAGAGGAGGAGGAGATTGGATTTATACCCCACCCTTCACTACCCAAAGGTGTCTCAGAGCGGGTTACAAACTCCTTTCCCTTCCCCTCCCAACAACAGACACCCTGTGAGGTAGGGGGGGCTGAGAGAGCTCTGACAGAAACTGCTCTTTTTCAAGGACAGCTCTTATCAGAACTATAGCATGCCCAAGGTCATCCAGCAGGTGCAAATGGAGGAGTGGGGGATCAAACCCAGTTCTCCCAGATTAGAGTCCGTGCACTTAACCACTACACCAAACTGGCTCTCAGTGTATAAAGTGACACAGAACATGCCAGCAACTGTTTCAAGGTATATTTGTTGAGAATGAGACCCTAAAGTAGCCAACAAATTGTAACAAACACCAGTTTAACCATCCAGACCACTTGGTTTGGGTGTGCACATAGTGTGGATCTTTACCAATTATATAAAAAGAGAGAGGGCTGGATCCCGCAGTCCACAGATGCAAGAGTCATAGATCTTTGCCATGTTCTCCTCCTCCCAGCAATCCTTCCCAACCCCAGCAAACTCTTCTCTCAGAGTTTTGGGACCTCTGTGGACTAATGGCCATATGAGTTGGAAGGCTGCAATAAGGATGGGAAAACAGGTAAAATTGCCTCCTCCTTTCTCTTCCATAGGTGGAGCACTGATAGAAGAGACAGAGAGGGCGATTTCGCATGGGACTTTGGCCCGCTGTGAAGCGCGGTGAGCCCTCTCTTTCCTCCGGAGCATCTCGTCGGTTTCACACCATTTGTTTCGATGCTTCCTTTTGGCCCGGTGCTTCCCCCATTTGCTCCGCAGCAGTTGAAATCCTCAAATCCCAGGATTTTCCGTTTGCTTCGCGGGGATTGAGCCCTCCCCCCCCCCCCCTCCCCACTTTTTCCACGCCCATTAGCCCACCTCCTCTTTTTTTTTTTTGTTTAAAAGATTGGTGTCGTTA
>NW_015175989.1:736033-754866 GCF_001447785.1 Gekko japonicus | reverse complement strand
AGATCATCCTGTATCCTGACTCTGTCTTCTACCATATTTGCTACCCCTCCCAATTTAGTAGCATCTGCAAATTTAATAAGCATTCCCTCTAACCCTTCATCCAAATCATTGATAAAGATGTTGAACAAAACAGGTCCCAGGACAGATCCTCGAGGCACTCCACTTGTCACTCCTCTCCAAGAAGATGAGGAACCATTCACAAGCACTCTTTGTGTGCAATCTGTCAAGCAGTTACAGATCCACCTAACAGTCATAGGACCCAAACCACATTTTTCCAATTTGTCAACAAGAATATTATTTCTGACATGACTTGTTCTTGAGAAACCCATGCTGGCTCTTAGTAATCACAGTCATCCTTTCTAAATGCTCAAGGACTGTCTGTTTGATTATTTGTTCTAAAACTTTCCCAAGTATAGATGTCAGTTACCCAGATCCTCCTTTTTCCCCTTCTTGAAGATGGGGACAACATTTGCTCACCTCCAATCTTCTGGCACCTTACCTGTTCTCCAAGAATTTTTGAAAATAATGCTCAGAAGCTCAGAAATTACATCCACAAGTTCTTGTAGTCAGGGGTCATTTCGTAGAGAAAGAGCTAGGGGAACTCATTAGCATAACTCATTAGCATATGCCACACCCCCTGTCATCACTGGAACTGTGTCATAAGGCCACACCTCCTGACATCACCGGAAATGTGTCATAAGGCCACACACCCCGCCCCCAACGGTCCCAGCTGCCGCGGCCGGGCGTGCAGCTCCACTGCCGAGCCCCATGAGGGGCCCAGCGGTGGACCTGCAAGGCCGGCGGGAGTGCAAGGAAGCCCCGCAAAGGCCCTTCCTGGCCCCAGGCAGGCAGGGGTGTGGAGAGGCAGGGAGGAAGCAACTTACCCTCCCTCTTCTCCTGCCTCTGCTGAATGAGGGCCGGAAGCGGGACGGCCGGAAGCAGGGGGCGGGGCTTCGTCATGTGCCCCGCCCCCGTACCTCACCCGGGAGGACTGCGATCCCCCGCGTTCCCCCCCGAAATGACCTCTGCTTTTAGTACCCTTGGATGCAGTTCATCCGGCTCCGAGGACTTAGTTTTATTTAAAGAAACTAGGTGTTTATGCCCCTATGGCAATCCTAGGCTGCAACTCCCTTCCCTCATCATGTGTTCTGTTTTTGCCATATTGAGCACCATTTCCCTAGCAAGAGAAGACTGAGAAAAAGTAGGAATTGAGCAGTTCTGCCCTCTCTTCTCCTGTTACAATTTCACGTTCTTGTCCCCACAATGGGCCTACCATGTCTTTGCTCTTTTTCTTACTTTGAACATAAAAACCCTTTTTTGTTGTTTTTAGCATCTCTTGCTAGCTTAAGCTCATACTTAGCTTTCCTAACTCTCTCTCTACAAGCACTGGTTTTAAAAGGATAGGAAAGTGGGGAATATCTGCAATTGTCAGTGCCTTTTCCTGATGGATCACTATTTGTTAACCACAGTATTTTAGATGCAGATTTTTAAAATGTATAGTGAGAATGTCTTAAGTTTGTTCCAAATTGGGAAATGTTCATAACAATGGATGCTGTGGATATTGTATCAAACATATAATACAGTCAAAATTACCTTCTTAGACTGTGATGACCAGATGTGAGTCAGTTATCATGCCTGTTCAGTCTGGCAGTGAATAGTTTGAATGCCTGCCAAGAAGGTTTGCATCAGGTTTTTGCAAGACTACACGTGCCAAACTGCTACCAATTCAACAAGATCAGCAGCTGTACTAAAGATTACTTAGATGAACACTAAACAATAGAATTTTAAAAATTAAAAACATGTGTTTATTTGTGACAGATTTATGTAATTTGTCACTGATGTAATTGTCTACGGTTACGCAGGAGCTGCGGTGGCTCAAGTAGTTAAGACACTGAACTGCAGGCTGTGGAAGGTCGGTAGTTCAGCAGTTCGAGACCCGGGTTGCCGCATGATGGAGTGAGCTCCCGTTTCTAGTTCCAGCTCCTGCCAACCTAGCAGTTCAAAAGCAAGAAATTGCAAGTAGATAAATAGGTACCACTTCGGTGGGAAGGTAACAACGTTCCGTGCGCCTTGGTGCTTAGTCATGCCGGCCACATGACCACGGAAACGTCTTCGGACAGCGCTGGCTCTTTGGCTTTGAAACGGAGATGAGCACCGCAACCCTAGAGTCGGATCCGACTGGCTTTCGAGCAAGGGAACCTTTACCTTACTTCCACATAGGGATGTTTCTCCAAGTAGCTCCATGCAGAGGTAAAAGGCTTTTTAGACTTTTAAAAAATTGGCAATTGATTTTGAAGTGCATTAAGGTTCTAACTATTGCCATAATCTACTAGGTTCTATGATTTCCCAGTGTTCTTTTTTTAAAAAAAAGAAAGAAAGAAAAGAAAAGCAAATCTCTACCCTTTTTGAAAAAGCTAGAGACTTACTTTTTGTTAAATAAAAGCTGACAATTCAGGCAACCTGGTAGATGATGGCAATAGATTGTTAGAATGCTAGTGTACATTAGCACAATGGCAATTGCCAATTTTATAAAGCCCCCAAACAGCCCTCAAGTGGTGGTGGGGGAAAGCAGCCAATTTATAGCATTAGAAAACAAGGAAAGCAGTGGTACATGGCTTGCAGCTGTTAAACTGGATGTGAGCCAAACTAGCAGGTGTTCAAGCATCCCTAGGTGATGTCATAGCAGTAATATTACTAGTTATTCACTTAGAGGAGGTTTAAAGATTGTTGTGTTGTTGTCCATAATGATATAAGAGCAAAAGAAAGCCCTTTCCTGTTGCATGTATTAGAGGTAGCTAGATTGTCTGTGCTAGACACTGGAAATTGGATGGACCCCCAAAGCAGAAGGAACAGTTGACTAAAATGTGGTGGTGGAGTGGGGTAACAAATGAAAGGAACATCATGACTTTTGCAAGCATGAGTTAAGATTACTACTGGACTATGAACTATGGTCAGTAAATGTCTATTTGTCTCTTTAACATCTTGAAATTAGGTTTGGATATTTATAAAATGCTGAGTAAAAATGAGCAAAGTATTAAAGTGCTTCAGAACAAATAGATGGTAGAAGCACCTGTTAAGATATATTTATTCTCTCTCTTTGTCTGCACACTCCCACTCACATTTTTACTCACACACACACACACACACTGCAGTTGATTTAATAAGAACACCATTTATTATTATTATGCTGGTGCCTAAATTTGAGATTTCAAAAAGACCTATAGGGAAATTTACTTCATTAAAGAGTGTGAAAAATATAAAATACACGTGAGGATTATTTTCCATTAGTTTTGCCAGAGTTCATTACCTTGGTTTTCTTTTTAATTAATAAGAAAGCTTTCACAATTCAGCTATCTGGAATTATTTGCTCAGCAGACATTTTTCTGTGGTGCCCTTAATCTAGCATTTTGGCACACTGTGGTCTCCCTTGTTATATAGAATAGAAGTAAGAATGGTTCCACTTTTTGGAGGATAGGAAAAGTTGATCTAAAACAGCCTTTAATTTTTTTTCATCTGAATAATTTTATGATCATGTTCTGTGAAGAAGGGACCTAGAAAATTTGTGTGATCTGTGGTTCATCTATACCAACCAGCTGTATATAAGAAAATATACACTCATAATTCACCTGGGAATAGAGCTGGCTTTACAATGAGCCCAAGTGTGGTGGTGACCTTGGGGGGGCAGGTTCGGGGGGGAAGAAGAACAGCCTCTGTCACTGCCATCCCTTCACCCATATTGCCTCCACTCCACTCTGCAAGCAGGAGCCCTATCAAGATGATACTTCTTCATTTGTTGTTCCCCAGGCACCTGTAAACACAATGCAGCACACATGCCCAACAGAACTGTCTCAAATGCTCATGAGTTATGAAAGTTCAGGAGGCCATCTTGAGCTTGCCATGCTGTGTTTAAAGATGCCTGTACCTGTAACATAAGAACAAAAAGGGGTGGCGGCAGCACCACAGCTTAAAAAGGATATTATAGCTTTAGAAAAAGTGCAGAAAAGGGCAACTCGAATGATAAAAAGGTTGGAACACTTTCCCTATGAGGAAAGGTTAAGGCGCTTAGGGCTCTTTAGCTTGGAGAAATGACGACTGAGGGGTGACATGATCGAGGTTTATAAGATTATGCATGGGAAAGAGCAGGTAGAGAAAGAGGTACTTTTCTCCCTTTCTCACAATACAAGAACTTGTGGGCACTCCATGAAATTGCTGAGCGGTCGGGTTAGAACGGATAAAAGGAAGTACTTCTTCACCCAAAGAGTGATTAACACATGGAATTCACTGCCACAGGAAGTGGTGGCGGCTACAAGCATGAACGGCTTCAAAAGGGAATTAGATAAGCATATGGAGCAGTCTCCATCAGTGGCTATTAGCCACAAGGTATAGATAGGGACTCTGGGGCAAGTGATGCTCTGTCTTCTTGGTGCTTGGGGGGGGGTCAACAGTGGGAGGGCTTCTAATGTCCTGGCCCCACTGGTGGACCTCCTGATGGCACTGGTATTTCTGGCCACTTGTGATACAAAGTGTTGGACTGGATGGGCCTTTGGCCTGATCCAACATTGGCATCTCTTATGTTCTTATGTCCAAAGGGTGGTGACTATTGCCAGTGGCCTTAAGGGACATCCCTCATTGAGCCACGACTGTCTGGCAACCACCTGTAAGATGCTCAGAGCTCTTTGGAAGAAGTACATGATATGTGCATAAAATAAACAAACAAACTAAAAGGAATCATATGCATTTCAGTTCTTTTCTCTTTTCCCGAACAAGTTATCACGATACTCCCTCCATTTGGTAAATTCTCAACTGTTAAGGCTAAGGCCTCTTCATATGAAAATAAGTGCACAATTCAAGCCCCTTTTGTATCATATTTACAGTGCCATTCAACATCAAAGGAAGGCCTCTACTCCCCACTGGTTGGCCCTCTATGGCAACTGGTTGGCCATTGTGTAAAACAGACTGCTGGGCTAAATCAACCACTGGTCTGATCTGGCAGGGCTCTTATTATGTTCTTCTGTTCTTACCCAAAACAGAGTTACACCCTTCTAAATCCATTGAAGTATTTAGCTTAGAATGTTATAACTCTGCTCAGGGTGGTGCTGCTAATTACGTTACTTTATGAGTAAAACATTCTTCAGTAATTATCCATCCACACATCCACCATGAAAGAAAAGAAAGAAAGAAATCACTTAAGATATGCCACAATTAGTTAAGCCCTCCCCCCTTGTGAATTTATTCAGAACAATATATTTAAGCTTGACTTCATTCCAGCCCTGGTTTGGATTTTTCAGGGATAGGAGGACTGGATGATGAGTTATAACGAAATCTGCTCATTTTGTGTTCTAACACATGGCATGCTAAATCACACTGGGATAAATTCTGAGCTCATTTCACTGTGCCACTTCCTTCAAGTAAAGAAGCAAGACATCAGTAAATATGAATAGAATGAGTCCCAGAATGTTTGATTAGTATCACAGATGGCTTTCTAGAAACACAAATACACGGGCAGCTCCTACAGTCCCCCGACAGGCAATACTTCTGTTCAGGCTCCCATCTGCAGAATCAAGTTTATTAGGACTGCAATATTCCAGCTGGGCTGGAGCTCTGAGATGATGACAGTGCTCTGGTGCAGAACAGCACTCTACAGAATCGTATAGCATTGAACATATGAAGTTTACCAAGTCAGACCACTAGTCTCTCTAGCACTGTATTGCCTACTCTCACTGCCATTAACTTATCAAGGTTTCAGGCAGAGATCTTCCCCAAGCTTTCTTCATTAGACCTAAGCACTGAGCCTGGGACTTTGTACAGAAAATGTGCATCCAGAAAGAAGAGCAGCATGCACATGCAGCTTACTGCAGCCAATAACTCCTTCAGTTCATATGCATCACTTTTATCTTCTACATTACTGATACACATGTATGTACACTGATAGGCCCCGGTCACATGGGAGGTTTTGGTCCACAAGAGGGATGGATCGGGGGTGCAGCAAACGGGCGTGATCACACCGCAACATCTGGGAAGTAGCGCGCACTCGTCCCCGATCCGTCCCTTCAGGCCAAAAACGTGCAGTAAAAAAACCCAGAAGAAATCGTAGGACCAACCTGAAATGTCACAGCAAGCACAGCCGTGGGATCGCCGGTGCGCCCGTATTCAGGAGCATTCAAGGCTCCTGGCCGAACTGCGCATGTGCACACATGTGCAGCCGGCTGCCTTGCTCTCCCTTCTGTTGCTTCCCCCCGGCATCTGATCGTGCCTGGGATCAACTGTGCGGCGGCTCAGGGGATATGTCTGATCCCGCCGCTGCATGTCTCTTTTGGTGCGGCTTTAAAAAGCCACACTTTGGCCTCGTCAATATCCCCCATGTGACTGGGGCCACAAACTACCAAAAAAAAGATGATGTTATCATATGCACTGGTTTTATCAAGATTCTTCTTGTGTTTTTTTCCCCCAACCAATACACTGGGGTGCAAATATATCACAGAGAAAGGTGATTAAAAAATGAAAAATGTAAATGAACTGAAAGAAATGAAGATTGTGGAAATTCACACAATCCAATTCCAGAAACAATACTAGAAATCTTACTACTGAAACAAGAACTGAGAAGGAGTACAAAGAAAATTACTGGAAAACTAAAGGAATAAAACAAAGGAAATCTCTTCATCCCCTGTTAGCGTTCTACACCAAGAAATAAATAAACTATTTAAAATGTGTTGTGATTTGTTAACCCCTCACCACCACCTTTTGGTGAATTTGTTATTCCAGCCCTAGTTTGGGTTTTTTAGGAGGAATAGGTAGGTTGGATTATGAATTATAACAAAATCTGCTCATTCATCTTCTAACACATGGCATGCAAAACAATATAATAATGACTAATTTTACATCATTAATAGTATTTCTAAAGTTTGTGTTTTACATAAACTACTGGTATAGCCAAAAATGGCTCAGGAGTCACAACAGTAATTTAAAACATGCAATTGAGAAAGAAATGGCTGATATATTCACATATTTGGATTTGGACTCAAGAGATGCACTGCTTCTTTTTTTAGTGCGTCCACCCCACCCCCCTTGTCCCCTCACAGGGGACAGCTAAGAAAAATGACTGGATGTATTTCTGCTGTCATTTTTATTTCTATATGAAAAATAGCTTTCTTCAGTCACACTTTTATTTGATATTTCCAATGGGAAATGAACACTGGCCAAACATTTTTTTTCCTGTGACAGTCTTACCTGATTATGCTGTAGGGACCCTCTGTAACTCCCTATGAAGATTTGTGTGGAGCACTGAGAACTAGCCTATGCCAAGAGCCTCATGTGATGCACCCATTGCTAGAATGTATCTCAAGAATTAAACTCCATGAGAATTGTCATGTCTGGGCTCCTGGACTCAACCAGTTCCCCCACAGACACCCAGATATTGTCCGGCCAGAGCCCTGATTCAGTTCAGGACCATGGCAAGGGGAAAGAGGAGGTCCTGCCTTCCCCCATGCAGGTTTCCTGAGACAAGAGATATTTGCCTGACTTTGGCCCTTAGACTGGTTAAGGAACACTTCCCTCCACATACAAAAATAACATATCATGGAGACACTTTTCACTATTTCTCCCCTATTTGTCTTTATAAACTCTTGTGTGAAATGAGTACACCATATGCAGAAACCTGTTTAGCATCCAGAGGTTCCCACATTAAATAATGTCACAAATATTTAAATGTGCAACATTTTTGCTCCAAACAGATGGTAGTGATTTGGATCCTGCCTAGAATTTCCATAGATGAGGGAGGTGAGGCAATCTTTGCAGAGTGCCCCCTCCAACAGCATCCTGAAAAGGACCCCCAGTAAATGCTTGGAAGGGGAATTAGTGAAAATAGACCCACTCCTTGCAGCTGTGGAAATTCTAGGTGGCATCCAACCATATTTTCTTTCAAGAAATTGGAGGTTGCAGGTATTCTCTTAAAATAACCTTTTTATTTAGAAAATGTTTGTGCCACTTCTTCAGGTAGCCTGCCTGAAGTGGCTTACAAAATAAGACATGATAAAAACATTAGTTCTTATTTTAAAAAGCATTTAAAAACCCAGCCACAGCATAAAAAGACTGACCATCCTAAAATAAATTTATCAGTTTCCGGGCTAAAAGCACACTATAAAAATTGTATCAAGAGATTAACCCCTTAATTAAAAGCCTAAGCAAACAGAACACTTTGGCCTGACATTTAGAACAGAGTAACATGGGCACCTGGTGAATCTTAATGGGGAGGGCATTCTATAGGCAAGGTGCAACTAATAATGAAAAGCCCTGTTTCAGGTTGCTAAAGACCTCACCTCTGAAGGTGAGGTGAGAGCAGGGCTTGTGAGGCAGATCGGAACAGGTGGGCTGCATGATATGGGAGGAGGTAGTCTTCTGAGAACCCCGACCCCAACCATTTATGCCTTTAAAGGTAAGAACCAGCACTTTGAATTGTTCCTGGAAACAAATGAGCAGCCAGTGCAGATCTCTCAGAATTTGGGGGATGTGATCCCTGCACCCTGCGCCCGACAACAGCTTGACTGCTGCGTTTTAGACCAACTGAAATTACTGGATGGATTACTGTAAGCAGATCATGCTTTTCAAGGAAGCATGAACTGATAAAAGGCACTACACGCTACAGAAGAGACCAGGGCCCCAAACCATAGGCCAGGATCCAGCAGCATCTCCAAGCTCTGAACCTGCTCCCTCAGAGGAGTGCAACCCCCTCCAGGACAGGGCAATTCCTCAGTCTTTTAGCAGTTTTATCCTTTAGCAGCTTCTCAGGATGGACCTTCAGGTTTGCTTTGTGAACTGGATCCATCAAAGGGTGCCAGTGTTGGACACTGGCTAGGCTATAGACAGTTCCTGTTACATTTCCAACATCTGTTCCGAACATCCACAGACACCCTTGATTCAGCTGTTAAGGAGGAATAGAGCTAGGTAACATCTGTGTATTGGTGACATCTTACTCTAAATTCCCTATGATCTCTCACAGATGTGTCATTTAGATGTTAAACAGCATGGAGGACAATGGAAACTCATGGGGCATTCTTACATAGAGATCATGGTGACAAGTGACTGGTCAAGTAGAAGCAGAACCACCGAAGCAGCAGTACCCCTACTCCCAACCCAGACAGCCTTTCCCAGAAGGATACTATACCATGGTTGAGGGTATCAAATGCCATATTTATAATGGCATGCACTTCCGTTTTTGAACATCTTGTACAAATTGTAGTATGTTGCATCAAAATGGTATGTGCAGCATGTGACTTACACTGGAATAAATGGTTGTTTAAGAGAGTTGGAAATCTTACATATCTCTTATTTAAATGTGAATGTTCCTATTTTATATGTCCAGGTTAAACCACAATCAACAAGGGAGGTCTGGGCAAGCCATGCTAATTCAATCACAGTTCATTGTATTCTGAAGAAGATGTGGTCACCAAGCATTTCTTATTTAAAGGCTTTTTACAACTGGTATGACAAAAATATGTATTGTTTAAATTATACATGAGTCTCTAGCATCCATTCAGGTCTCAGAGTATATTTATATAAGGAAAGGAGCAGATACAGTGACTGAACAATACTATTATATTGTAAAGTTCTAGGAGATAAATTTAGCAAGCACGCTAGGTAAAATAAATTCCATTGTACTTTAGTCATATTAATAAACCAGTTGGAGGAATCTAAATCAGAAGTGCCTAAGTGAACTTTGATGATTGCTGGAGTCTGCATAAGTATGACCCTGAAAATTCAAATGACAGCGGACCATAGCTTGCTAATACTATTTTATGTAATCATAATGTCCTTCATGAAAGGATTTTGTTTGTTTTTTGTCTTTAAAAAAACATTTTTAGAGGGTTGTATTGTTCAAATGTGCATGTGTATGTGCGAGTGTGTGTCCACCTGGAAGTCACGGTGACCTCTGGTGACTCAGCCCTACTTGGGCCCGGGAGGATATTCAGAGAGGTGGTTGAATAAAGCCTGCCCCCACCTCAGGTATTTCAAGGAGGTATCCCATCCAAGTACTTGCCAGAGTTGACCCTGCTTAGCTTCCAAGATCTGATGAGACTGGGCTTGCCTGGGCTATCTAGGTCAAAGCTACATGCAGTGCTTTTCATTGGACTGCTGTGGGGAAAGTGCTGTGCAAATGCTTGTCTCACACACTTCATAGCTGTACAGTGTCCTTTGGGGTAAGAGAGTTGTGGGTCGGCCTGCCAATGCCTCCTCAAATGAGGTGGAAACAGAGGAAGCCAGGACCAGCCTTTGGATGTTGTGGGAAGATCTGCCAGACAAGAAGACTTCATCAGGTGCACACAGAGAGAGTCATGGGACGAGGTCAGCATGTCATGCTCTCAGTCCTGCAGCCACCAGCCTCACCTCCAGGGTCACCAGAGCTCTTGAAACACTGGAGAAGATGGGCCTGGAGAGAAGTGCAGGACTGGTGCCATAGTGCGTGGCTGGCAGCTCAGCACTGGTCAAGCCTGTGAGCTTGAGTTACCACAGGATCAGGGCTGACAGCCATGAAGGCAGCTCTGCCATTGATAAGTTCCACCCATTCCTGGATAACTCAGCAGTTTAATGAGTTGCACCTGTTCCGGAATGACTCAGAAGGGTTTTCCTGATAAAAGCAGTCAGGAAAGGGTAAGCCAGTGTGTAAGTAACTTGTCCATAACTCTTGTGTGCTTGCTAGTGGGTCTTGCCTTGTTCTGACCTTTGGTGTGCTTGACCTCCTGGACTCTGACCTGATTGTGCCTTTTAGGTCTGCCCTATTGGTTTTTTACACTTGGTGTACTGAATTCCTGTGTTTTGATCATGCTCTTCATCTCTCACCTCGGTTACCTGCCTAAACCTGGGAAAAGGGTTTGGACGTGCTGGTGGCTACCCAACACTTTAAAGCTGAACACTAGATTGCTGTGTTAATTCAGTTTCCTGATAGTGTGGATGCTCTACTTGTGCTCTTTGTCAATAGCCTAGCCTTTGATGGATCCAGTTCACAAAGCAATTTTATCCGCCCCCCCCCCCAGCCCTAACAATTTTTTACTAAAAACTTGCCCACAGTTTTTCAGAAGCTGTAAGAGATAAAGTTAAGTCTCACAGCTCATAGATGAATAGCTCTTTCAGTTTTGCTTGCAGTGTCCAGCCAATACCTACTCTCTAGAGAAGTAATGGCACATGTCCCCAATCCGGATCCACAACAAGAAACAATCTCAATTTAACAGTGGATGTAATGTGTGACTAGTGATCTGAAGGCCAGAACACATGCAGTGCTGGGTATCTCCATATATGTAATTCAGCTGCAAGAAACAGCCATAGAGCATTTGTTATATGAATCAGAGTCATCACACTGAGGAAGGAGGGGAATAGTTCTTCCATCATCACTATGACCTTGGTTGGAAATATTCTGTCTGATAGAGCATCTACTTTACCTGCAGAATATCAGCTGTCATTTGTGCTTGCTTTCGCAAGCTATATTACGCATCTGTGTGTTACGCATCTGTGGACACTGGCTAGGCTATAGACAGTTCCTGTTACATTTCCAACATCTGTTCCAAACATCCACAGACACCCTTGATTCAGCTGTTAAGGAGGAATAGAGTTAGGTAACATCTGCTTATTGGTGACATCTTACTCTAAATTCCCTATGATCTCTCACAGATGTGTCATTTAGATGTTAAACAGCATGGAGGACAATGGAAACTCATGGGGCATTCTTACATAGAGATCATGGTGACAAGTGACTGGTCAAGTAGAAGCAGAACCACCGAAGCAGCAGTACCCCTACTCCCAACCCAGACAGCCTTTCCCAGAAGGATACCATACCATGGTTGAGGGTATCAAATGCCATATTTATAATGGCATGCACTTCCGTTTTTGAACATCATAGAGCCCCAGAATTATATTATTTGGCAACAAAGGACTCTTCCAAAAGAAGGAATATGGGTACACAAGAAAAAAATATATTAATAAATTGCTTAGACCCATAAGTTAACAAAGATCTCAGAATGTGAAAAATTAGATTTACAATAGAAAGCAGTGATTCAGTGTATGGAGTTGAGATTTGCAGAAGTTTAAGTGTTTAATTATGTGGCCTGTGCTATTCATTTGGAATGGACAGTGGTGGGTTGTTTTTTTAATTCTTTGAATGAATGATATGTAGCATCTTATGTTCTAATATCACTCCCAGAGTTCTGTATTTAAAAAGTAATAGAAAGAAAAAAGAAAATGTGCATCCATATTCAAATCATGAGTTTTGCACACATTTCTGTGTGCTTTACAATCATGTGTCTTATTCTTGTATTTTAGTGGCCAGGATCCAGAAGTCTGTGAGCCAGTGTAGCTCATTAAGACCCAAGTATAAATGCAGAAGCCATTTCAAAAGCTATATGAGTGATCAGCCAAATCACATAACATCTTCAAGTCAGGGTGCACATAGCCTGGGTAATATCAGGGACATCCAGATGCAAAAGAGGCTCCCTGGATGTCTTGCTCCTGGCTATTGGAAGTCAGAACCTGGCTATTGGAAGTCATAACATTCTGTGATTCATCTCAAGGCGTATACAGAAAGCTACCTTTACATAAAATCAGAATAAATATTGCATGAGGTTCTCACAGCAAAAAAACCCAACAACCCAGGCTTCTCTTGTCACAACCTTGAAGCATGTCATGCTTTATGAATGACTCTCTAGTACTGCTTAGATAGGAGATGTTTGCCTTTAATTTGCATGATTTGGTGCTACAAGGAACTGTTGCCAGGGTACTCTGATAGAAATATGCAATGCTAGAGATAAAATAAAGAAGTTAGTAAGCAACAAAGAAACTGAGAGTATTATCTCATACACCAAATCTATTTGCAATCCAAAAGGACATAGGCAAAGCTGGGAATCCATCTTGGAACTCGTTTTCTATTCTACAGTGAATTAACTTTTCACAGCCAATTAGAAATTCTTCTCCTCAGTCAATATCTAATTTTCTTTTTTTTATATTCACATAAGCAGTTATTTGTTTCACTGCAGGTGACAGCATGTGCTTGCATTACATCAGAGGTAAGCAAGGTGAATAAAACAGAAGGGATTTGAAGATAAATTCATGGTGAGTGTTAAACAATGAGAATTCCGAATGATGTGCTTATACCTAGATGGAAAGCCTGATTCTATTATATCACTATACCAGTGGTCTCTGCACCGGGGCAAAGACCAGCATAACACAGCTCCTTAGCACTATCTAAAGAGTCCTCCTCGATTACACCAAAGGTTCATACAGTCCACATTCCTTTTCCCATAGTGCTCCTGGGAAACTTACAAGCAGACAAAAGCCTCCATTAACTGAAAACTTCTTTACAGAAGTTCCCTGAATCTGAATTAGGAGCTTCCATCTAGCTATTACGGCAAACAGATACTGTTGAACCTATCAACCATGAATTTGATCAACCTGTTTTAAAATCCATCAAGGGCAGCATCCAATGTTGCATCTTGTGTCAGTGAATTCCGTAAGTTAATAATGATTTGCGTGGAAATGTATTCGGTAGTAGTTGGTGAGTTAGGGTTGCCACCATCCCCCCTGATGAGGGCATGGGTTCCTCTGCTTTTGGGGGCCCCAACCCACCACCGCCCAGCTGGCTAGCAGGGGGAGCCCTGCCCCTGAGCAGCCCCATCTGTGCCTGACGAGCCTGGAGGTGACATCATTGTGCAGGGCATGTTGAGAGGGGGAGCACTCTAGCATTTGAGAAAAACCTCTATAGTAACCATAGAATCCCCCCCAGTGCTAGATCATTCCCTGCATGTCGTGCACTGCATGATGATATCACTTCTGAACATTCAAGGAATAAGACTGGAGTTCCCTGCTGGAACACGGTAAGGACCTGACAACCCTAGGGTGAGTGGGTGGGTGAGATTAATGGGGTTTTATTGCATACTGTGTCCTGACCTGGATGGCCCAGGCTAGCTAAATTTCATCAGATCTCAGAAGCTTAAGCAGGGTTGGCCCTGGTTTCTATTTGAATTGGAGGCCATCAAGGAAGTCTAGGCTTGCTATACAGTGTCAGGCAGTGGCAAACCAACTCTTAACGTCTCTTGCCTTAATAACCCTACAGGGTCACCATAAATTGGCTGCAACTTGACAGCATGTTTCACCACCATCACGTTATGTATGGCTCTAATTTGGATTTGTAAGCCACCTTGAGCCCTAAGGGCACCATGGGGTATGAATGAATGTGTGAATTAATGATCCTATGGACTCGCAGCAGCAAGACAACACAGTAATAGCCATAGAAACAAAAGCCATTTTTGCAACACTGAAAGATCAGCATCCCTGATAACCCCCGGAGTGCTCAGCTATAATAAGATTGCTCACTGATAATGCACTCATGTACCCATTCACAAAAGGCACTAGTCCGTGTATGGCAGTGTCATAATGACATCCTACCCAGTACACACATGAGAAATAACTGGGAAGAGTTAACCCTCTTCCTAGACCAGACCACCAGAGCACACGGGCATGATGCCAGCAAATACCAGCCAGAGTCACACACTTCAGTGCCCCTCACAGACTGGGACCTGAATCTTCTATGAACGTATATACTACCTGCAAAGAATCACCATGATTTTGCAAAAAGTTAATTGTGCTTGTGCAGCTACCATTTGGAATGGACCTGCATCCAACGTTTTCTGCCAGCTGATTTAACACTTCAGACCTGAGAGCCAGCTTGGTGTAGTGGTTAAGAGTGGTGAACTCTAATCTGGAGAATCAGGTTTGATTCCTCATTCCTCCACATGAAGCCAGCTGGGTGACCTTGGGTCAGTCACAGTTCTCTCAGAGCTCTCTCAGCCCCACCTACCTCACAGGTTGTCTGTTGTGGGGAGAGGAAGGGAAAGGCAGTTGTAAGCTGCTTCGAGACTACTTTGGGTAGTGAAGGGCAATGTATAAAACCAACTCTGGCCCCAGTCACATGGGCCAGATAATGCGGGGGGAGGCATGGCTGTTTGCCCCAGAGCAAAATAAAGTGCGGTAGCCTGATCACACAGTTCCCCGAGTCTCCGCACTTTGGCTGTTAGCTTGCAATCACACGGTGATGTTGCAGCGTGGCGAAGAAGCGGCACGGCATGATCACACAAGCGGCAATTGCAAGCCGCTGCTTCTGGAGCAGACAGACTTCCCCCCCCCCCAACGCAGTCCCCACATGCACATGATCAAGGAAGCTGATTCGCGGAGCACTGCGCATGTGCCCAACTGGAAATCGACCACAGACACCCAATCTGAATGGGTGACAGATGCCTCTGGACCCCCCAGAAACTACTGAACCACTGCCAATGGAGAGGGAGGTGGACCTTCTGCTCACAGTTGTCCTATCCACCTGTGCGGCAGTGGGTGCACTCACCCTTCGGAAGTGGCAAACATGGGAACAGTGGGAGGGTGTAACAGGTGCTGGCAGGAGATGGAGGAATGCTATGGCCACAACACAGGTAGCCAGATGTCGATACTGGTCCAGGCGGTGGCAGGCCAGTACAACAAGGTATACCCTCCAGCTAGTCCATCTCGCAGAGGAGTGCCCAGCCCGCTGCTGGTGGGTGTACCCAAGGCCCAAGGAATGGTGGGCGACCTTCGTCACCCATGTCTGGGGTGATGCACAGTGGCTCAAGCACTTCAGGATGTCCAGGTAATGTGCGGAGGGGCATACAGCAACCCCAGCCATGGGGCCATGGCATGCTGGGTACAGGTGGCAGTGTGGGACAGACACAGATGGCCCCTGGTCCCCTGCGGAAGAGGGATTAGTGGCCAAGGGCACACGGACACCAATAGGCCAGCCAGGCACAGTGGCATCCCAGCAAGGCCAGCAACCATAAGCCTTCCTGCAGAGACAGGGGTGGAGCTGTGACATGGGCAGATACACCCCCCCCCCCATTTAGGAGCCCTGGCCACAGTGCAGCACTTACTGCTCCATGACCCTGGCCACGCTGCGAATGCAGGCATGGTGGCACTGCTGTAGACAAAGCCTGGTGGAACTGTGGTTTTGCAGTCACCACATGCCATGGAGAAGGGAGGGGGTTGGACAAGTGGGCCGCATGACCACCACATGCTGATCAAGTCACTGTGACATGACAATGTCTTCACAGGGCAACATTCATGTGGCTAGTGGACGCCCTCCGGGATAGACTTCAGCGAGAGCGCATGGAGATGAGTGATCCCATGTCAGTGGAGGAATGTGTTGCAGTCGGCGTGTGGTGGATGGCCAACACCATGTCCTATAGAACCATCAGACAGCAGTTCGGTCTAGCGTGGTCCACCATGGCTGGCATCATGGTGGAGGTCACACAGGAGCTCCTCCGTAGAGTAGTGTACCTACGGAACCCAGACAGGGTGAGGACAGGAGGGGATGGGCTGCTATGTGGGTTTGGGGTGGACAATGGGGCCACACCCAGTGGAGATGGGGGTGTTGGAGGTCACCGTGATATAAACAGACAGCTCCACAGGAGGCAACATCCGTTGTGTGGCCTCCCATGGCTCATGAGTGGCTGCTAGACCTTGGGAAAAGGTATAAGTCAGATCTACATGGATCCTCATGAATTCATATGATTTGTACACTGAAATGATGCAACACCACCATCATATTGTAGGCCATTTGTCAGTCCATAGGGCGCACCACAAGAATCAAGCTCCCACAGATTTGTGGCACCACAAAAGCACAAAAACTCGATTCCAAAGGACAGATCCTCAGGAATCCATATGACTGATATGCTGGAATGAAATAAATCATACTATAGACCATATCGTAAACTATAGGAAGCACTACAAAAATCATGTCCCCACGAATTAGTGGCACCACAAAACTGCAACTACATGGTTCCAAAGCATGGATCTTATGATTTCTGAATGGGGTCACCCCAACATCACCATCTACATATATGTCTTGTCCATGGCCACAGAACGTACCACAGAAATCGTGTCTTCACGACTTCATGGCGACACCATGCTGCAAAAACATGGTTCCGGAGCATGAATCTTCATGGATCCTCCATGTTTTTGCATTGGGTTACCATGAACCCATCAGCGAATCACATATCATGTCCATGGGCACAGTTTTCACTGCAAAAGTAATGGAGCCACAGCTTTGTGGCAACACCATGAACCCAAAACATGGTTTGGAAGCACGGATCCTCATGAATCCTCAGTATGTTGTCCCAAAACATGGTTTCACAAGATTCATTGTGGGGCACACCAAACTCACCATCTACTAATCCATCACATTAGTGGTTCCAGTTGCACCAGAAATTTTATGCCATGAAACCGTGGATCCATGAATTTTCTGCTGCAAGCTGTGCCCATGGACATGACATGTGATTAGATGGTGAGTTTGAGGAGCGCAATGCAAAAAACCTGAGAATCCATGAGGATCCATTATTCAGAACAGTGTTTCTGCAGCATGGTGTTGCCACAAAGCCGTGGATCCATGATTTATGTGGGTCAAGCTGTGCCCATGGACATGATATGTGATATGATGGTGATGTTGGGGTGACCCAACTGGAAAACCATGAGGATCCATGAGGATCCATGCTTTGATGCCATGAATTCGTGGAGGCATGCGTTATGTAGTGCTACCTATAGCCTAATACATGGTCTACAGTATGATGTTGGTGTCATTTCATTCCAATGTCACAATCATATGACTTCATAAGGATCCATGTAGATCCGACTGTTACCTAGACCCCAGACCTCTAACTGTCTGTGTGTCATCCACAGGTGATGAGATTCTTCGCTGCCAGGGGCTTTCAGCAGTGTGTTGCCGCAATGGATGGATGCCACATTAGTGTGTGAGTTCCAGTCCACCTAGCCGAGTACTACATGAACCACAAACACTACTGCTGAGTCCTCCTGCAGGGCACCGTTGATAACATGGATCGTTTCATGGATATAGTTGTGGGGCAAAGCGGCCAGAGCCACAACATGCATGTAATGTAACGACTTTTTTGTATTTGAGACGCATGTCCTTGGCTTTTGAGCGGCACTCTTCAGCGATCCGCTGATGGCCTTGGGCAACCATACCTGTGGCCACCTGTTCAAATAACTCTATGTTTCTGTGGGACTGTCTCAGGGCAGTCCTGATCGTCCTGTCTCCCCACAATTCCAAGAGGTCCAGGATCTCCGGCTGCCTCCCTGTCAGGCCACGCACCCCACGCACCCTACGTCTCCCACAGGTGGGAGGGGGGTTGGATGCTGGTCGTGTAGTGGCTGACGCAGTCCCTGCTGGCTGTGGGCACCTGCCATGCACCATTTTGCTGCTTCACTTCATGGCGAGTTGGTGGAACAGGTTGCATTTATGCACGAGCACAGCTTGGAGGAACAGCACTGTTCTCGGTTTCACGTTTGGGTGCATGCGCAGTTCCGTGTAGCGGCACTGCTTTCTGTTTCCCATTTGGGCGCATGCGCAGTTCCATGGAGCAACATTGCTTTTGGTTTCGTGTTTGTGTGCCTGTGTGGGTCAGTGTTTGTGCACATCCTGTGGAGACTTACAAAAAAAAATCCAGTTCATGACGAGACGTTGACAGACACCGGATGCCACGGGATACTAGTGCTCCCGCGATCAGATGCCTGCCCCTGCCCCGCATTTTCTAGATACTAGTGCACTTTCTGAGGTAGTTTTTTACTGTGCATCTTCGGCAGGACGCCACAGGTTGGCCACAGCTGCGCTACACTTCCCAGATGTTGGGTAGGGTTGCCAACCTCCAGGTGGGGCCTGGAACACATCCAAAATTACAAGTAATCTCCAGACTACAAAGTTCAGTTTCTCTGGAGGAAATGGCAGCTCCGGAAGGTAGACTGTATGGCACTACTTCAAG
>NW_015175989.1:734896-735963 GCF_001447785.1 Gekko japonicus | reverse complement strand
GACTTGGCAACACTAGTATGGGGAAGACCAGTTTCAATTACTAAAACTGAGCAGAGGGTGAAGGGTTAAATCCCATCTTCTCTTCCCACATGACCTCAATCCAAATCACAGCTCTGTGCGCACACAATTTCTTGTGGACGTATGTGACCTCCATTACATTGCTTTTGGCCCTCATCTATAACCTGGTGCTGTGTGCTGTGTGCTGTGTGGGAGCCCTTGTGGAACAGATGTAATAGAATGGGCCAAGAATGTGAGACGGGGGGAGGGGGGTTGGCTCTTCCAGTTACCTTATTAGGATCTCAGTTTCCAAGACTCAGATAGCAATAGGTCTGGTCAACCCAATACATGAAACCCTTGGTTTGGAATAGTGATGTCCAGGGTCAGTGGACCCACCTTTACATTTGACTAGGCCATGGAGGCTTCCAGGTGAGCAGTCCAGGCCTTGCCAATGGCTGAAGCAACTATACATGCCCCCAACAGAAGCCCCACCCAAGATTAGGCAAGGAAGGGCTGGATATGCCATAGCACAGGGAAGGTGGGCTGGGACACTCCTCAGGCAGGGCATGCCCTCCATGCAGCACAGAGAGGAAGCAGGTCTCTGTTGCTGAGTAACATCCTCAGGCAATCCCACGGATGACGCCAGCAGTGTCCCCACCCCTCTTAGGCCCACAGAGGCCCTGTAAGGCCCCGGGGGAGGGAGGTAGCACAGGAAGGGAAGGCCTGGGCCAGGAATCCGACCACCTTTGCTGCCCACACTCAGCAGGACCACACTCTTTTTCTTCATGAGGCTTTAAACAAGGCTGGGGCTGTCCCACCAAAAAGAAATCCTTTATAAGGCAGGGAGCAAGGTGGTCAGAGAGGACAGGACCTCTTTGCAGACAGAGAGGAGCAAAGGAGAGAGAGAGTAGGGCGAGTCAGAATCCCTCTCTGCTTTGTCTGCATTCTGCTGCTAAAAGACATTGAAGAGCACAGCAGCCCCGGGCTCCAGCCCATGGGAGTCAGAGCCTGACAAGTCCATTCTGTTCCAAGCATTGTGGTTTATGGAGGATCTTGACATTAAAGAGTAT
>NW_015175989.1:714810-734833 GCF_001447785.1 Gekko japonicus | reverse complement strand
TCTTGAGAAATTAACTTAGGAATTTCACTTGCCTATTACAGCTTCTTCAGAAACTCACGTGGCTCCAGGAGATTTCACCCAGTTCTTTTACAGATTATTACTACAGTCTTAGCAGAGCTTACCATTAAAAACATGTAGGAACCATATATACCAGTTACAAAGAATCCCTGCTCTTATAGTGTGAACTCAAACTACCCAAGGATATAAAAAACTTTGGAGGTGGAGACCAGTGTTCCCTCTAAGCTGGGTTAGTGTGAGCTAGCTCACAGTTTTTCAGCCTCTGGCTCACACATTTTTGTCTTCGCTCAGGAAAGATGGCTCCAGAGCAAACTAATTTATGCAGTAGCCAAATTACTCATTCATAAATTTAATGCCAGTAGCTCACAAAGTAGAATTTTCCTCACAAGACTCCACAGTTTAGAGGGACCATTGGTGGAGACGGCATGCACCATCCACAAAAGAAGCCAAATTGTATTTATTGTAATCCAACACAGGTCTATAGAAAACAAACATTAAGGGTTTGTAAAATCAAATCTTAATTTACAGGAGTGTGTTGCACACATTTACTGCACACACATACCAGTTAGAATACAATTAGTTATTGTAGATTTTCTGGGCTGTATGGCCATGGTCTTGGCATTGGAAAACCTGACATTTCACCAGCAGCTGTGACTGGCATCCTCAGAGGTATAACACCGAAAGATGGAGTCCTCTCTGTGACAGAGAGAGTACTCCTTCTTTCTGTGTTATACCTCTGAGGATGCCAGCCACAGCTGCTAGCGAAACGTCAGGTCCTACAATGTCATGACCACAGCCACACAGCTCGGAAAATCTACAACAACTAATGAATTCCAGCCATGAAAGCCTTCAACCACATATAGAATGCAATTACATGGAAAGGAATGATGACATTGTTACTTCTCTACCAAGCATGCCCTACTTCTTAAAAAGAAAATACACACAAGTATCGGGCTGCTCTGATTAACATTCCTCTTCCATTCCTTCCCAAAATGCTCTGTAATATATTTTTTAAAATATGTGAGCTAGTGTTTTGTAGCAGTTCTAGCATCGGATAGGGTTGCCAATGCCAGGTTGGGAGATTATGGGAGTGTTGTGGGTGGAACTGGGGGAGAAGGGCAGGGACAGGGGCAGGTATAAGGCCCAGGATTCCATCCTCCAAAGCAGACATTTTCTCCAGGGGAACTGAGGGAGTGCGGAAGCCCCTTCTCCATGTGTATTGTAATCGTGATCTTAACCAGGCACCATGCTTGGAATTGCAGAGCTCATGTGTGAATGTGTTTTGCCCTCATTCTTGCTTTTTCAATATTATACATTCATCTCGAAACTGGCTCACTGGTGCACTATAATGCATATTCTGCTTTGATCTATGTCTCATTCATTTTGAACTATCATAGCTACTAATACTCTGATAACTTATTACTTACTGCCAATTGTCTGGTAGTTCAGATTCATAAGAAACCTTCTCCACTTGCTTCCTGGCTATGCAATCAATACATGTTGGGATACCTCCATTATGAGGAAATTGACCTATGGAAAAAGACACTGGCTGGCGATTACTTTTTTTTAATTGACTTTTGCACCATGGGCCAGCTAATTAGTGCTTTGAATGCATAGATTGATTTGCCCTTTGCATTAACATTTTTATCTTGCACTCTTTTCCTTCTCAATAAAAGGTTACCAGTGTATCTTCCTCATTAATTTTTGATTGAAATCTTGGATCTTTATCTCTGTAGTCTGCTGTTGTCAAATGGAAATAAAACATTTTTACCTGGGAGCAAATCAAAGCAAAGGCCTGCAGGGATAGAAGGTACTGATTGGGAGAGGGGGGGAAGTGTAGCCCTTGGCATAGAAGGCCGAGTGCCACAGCTTTCAGTCCCATCACTGCCATATAATCATTTTGTAATCAAAGCAGGGATTTAGCCTAGGCTATGCTTGGACAACCAAATTATCCCCAAGACACAGGAAATAGTAATATTTTATTATTATTTTATTATACATTCATATTTGCCAGGCCTGGTTCCTACCAAGAGGCCCAATCTGAAGGTGATCTTTTTGTGCCCACCCAAAAAACTTACCCATGTAGGTGTTCCTATAGTTTAGAACATGTTTAAGGACACTCATATGTCCCTGTGCAGCACCATTTATACACTTACAAAGGAGCATGTAGCAGAAATTAAAGTATTTTACCCTTTTGTTGACCGCAACTGGAATCAGATTTCAGGGCATCATAGAAAATGTGGTCAAAATAAGTCTAACTTAGGAAGAAAATTGACAAGAAGATTGTTTTCTGCCAGCCCATATGTGTGCAACTGTGATTAGAGGCCCCAGTGGACACATATACTGGTTGGCACAGTCAAGGTATTTTCTAAATGTGGCTGTATCAAACCCTTGCAGGTTGTATAGCACAGTGGCTTCAAGACAGAACTGTAAATGCAGAGGTTCCCAGTTCATATGTCTGTCATGAACTCATTGCATGGCTTTACATAAACCACCATTGTTTCACTCCCATCCCCAGCACAGCGATCATAACACTGACCAGCCTTACAGTTGGTCTTATAAGGATCACTGAGAGTGGACCCAGACAAGGAGGATTCAGAGTGGGATCATACTTACAGGGCAAACATGCCTTCACCATTGAACTGACAATATAGCTGACACTGGGCTTAGCTGTCAGTCTTGACTCTTCCTTTCACATTCAAGTTAAACTGCCATTCAAGATTCACCTATCTATTACTGCAGCTGCTGCCTCCCTTCTCCTACAGTTAACAATGTGCCCCACACCCAGAGAAATAATAACAGTGAAGTTTTGTGCTCACTAAACCTTCCACTCCAGCCTGTTATATTACAAAGGAAGGCTGTGGGATTCTTTTTTAGACTGTCTCAGCCATGGGGGTGACAGAACTATATTGGGCTGTCAATCCCAGAAAAGACATGGAGGCAACCTACTAGAGATGCACGCAGAGAATAAAAATAATTAGAACTTCAGATCTGGGCTTTGGGGTGTGTTTGTATTTTTACTATGATTGCTTATTTTGGGGTAGGGCATTTCCAGTTTGGGATTCAAATCCATGCTGTTTCAGAGTTCAGGGCCATAATTTTAAATGGGGAATATAATGAAGGTCAGGATAAGTTGTTTATAAAGATATAAATTTGCACAGAACATTCTCTCCTGCTAATCTAAAGACCCTCCCCCCAGCTTCAAGCGAATTGGACCAGGGGGGTATCAATTTTATAGATCCCTGAAGTAGATGCCTCTTGGTAAAGACTCTCTTGTCTCCACTGATGCCTAAAATGACAGTCAAACAGCAACCTAGCAAGAGAGCTCCAGCTAGCTATGGCATTAAAAAACAAAAACCCTGTCGACATTTTCCTACTCTTACAGTGACTGACTGACAATGTTTAAAAATATACCTTACCACTAAAAACTCTGCATTTGCCATCCTTATTTGTTTTGCCCTGTTTCCTTTCACAAAGTAAATATGGTCTCCTTTGCAATCCCATCCATCCCTTTCTGTCAGTCTGTCCTTCTGGGGATGTACTGAAAAAAATGACAGTAATACCTATTAGGAACAATGGGAGAAGCCTGAAGGTCCATTGGATATAATGGGAGTCAAGAATGCCAATTGACTTGCATAGGCTCCATTGAAATATATGATAGTACACAAAATTTGCAATGAAAAGGCAGAACAGATTACAAAAAACCTGCCCTGGACTTGGAATGACAGCCTATAGAGTGAAATAACGATCTCTAGGATTGGAATGACAGCCCCCAAAGCAGAATGACAGCCCCTGGGACTGGCATCTGTACTAGGGAGAGACCAGTCCCATTCCAGTCCCGGATAAGTTTATATGGTCCCAGAGAATGTCATTCCACTCTGGGAGCTATTCCAGTTCCTGAGCATAGATTCCAGTCCCAGGGGCTGTCATTCCACTGTGGGGGCTGTCATTCCAGTCCCAGAGTATTGTTTCTTGACTCATGGACCATCATTCTACTCCCAGAGACCATTTCACATTTTCACTTCAACTTATCTGTGCTATAATGTATGCTACTATGAATCAAAATGGCCATTCCTGGCTCCCATTATATTTGTTGGTCCTTTAGGCATCTCCCATTATTCCCTATGGTCATTCCTATAATTCATTTTAGTACATTCCACCATTATACCCATGGGGGACTTTTCATGGTGGCTGGAGTGGCTGTTTTACAATCAAATGTCACCAAGATTGTTGCAGAGTCATGCATGTCTACTGAAGAACTAAGTTTCAACCCAATTGGAACAAGGGGATGAATTACACGGGCTCCTGAACAAATTGTCCAAGATCTCTGTTAATCCAGGCATAGAAGAACTGTTCGCAGAGTTCAGTAAATAGTCCAAACCACACTTTGGCATTTGCTTTCAATGAATTTACTGCAACAGGATTTTTGCAAAAAGGCCACTAATGCAACAAAGAGGCCTTCAAAGCACAAGCACTAATACATACTACCACACAGCAGAAAGAGAAAACAAGAGAAAACATTCAATAAACATTAAACACTAGAGAATGCTCCACAGCTCCCCCTAGGGTACAAGTAGACTAAACTACTCTGTCAGCTTTATTTACAGTAATCAGACTCTTAGCAGGCTGTTGCTTCTCCAACAACAAGACTGCTCTGCCTCACACGAAGGAGGAAGGAAAAGAGAACTGAGGCTTTCTGTGGCTTGTCTCCAAAGGTAATTGGTTGGAAACACTCTGTGTTCCTCCCTTGCCAGACTGTGATGGGAAGAGAGAAATGTTATTGGCCAAGAAATCAGTAGAATGCATTTTAAAAACAAACAATAAAAAAAACATGAGCACATGCTGTATCCAGCTAACAGCACCCAAACTCAAAAACAACACAGATTTCTTCAGTGAGTATAGTTCTGTTAAATTAAGAATCCCATATTCCAAATACCATTCTGGAATATCACGGTAATGACCCAAAACAGCAATTTCGGCTTATATCTTTGACTCCGTTTTTTCATGCACACCCCTACCACCTACCACATGTGGGAGGAACAGGATCAGTGTTCAGTTTGCTGATATGAATTTCCATCACTTCAGCTGCAAAGACAGGAGGAAGCAGCTGTGAATTTGCGTCTTATAGTATTGGTCTTCATAAAGAAATCTGAGATGAAGACTGCTGTTTTAACAGACTGTTCTGACTGGAACCTCACTAACAGCACATATCCAACCACTGCTTCGCCAGCTGCACTGGCTCCAGGTGGAATACCGGATCAGGTTCAAGATTCTGGTACTGATCTTCAAGGCCCTGAACAGTCTGGAACCAATGTATCTGTGGGATCACCTCTCCTGGCATATCCCCCAAAGAGCATTACGCTCAGAAGAAAAGATTGTACTGGTGATCTCTGGCCCGAAAAGCATCTGGCTGTCCTCAGCCAGAGCCAGGGCCTTTTTGCCCCTGGCACTGACCTGGTAGAACTCTCTGCCAAATGACATCCAAGCCCTACGGTACCTAATGCAGTTCTGGAGGGTTTGCAAGACAAAAATGTTCCACCAGGCTTACAGTTGAGGACAGCAATGGGTTCCCCTCCAGCCTGGCTCCTTCCTCCTTTTCCCCCTATGGGGAATGGACATTAATTTATGTCTCTTTATGCACCATCTGTAATTACTAGTTAACTTTTTAAGCACGTGTGTTTTAATTTCATGGCTGCCGTCACCATCTGCAGTGATCTTGGATCCCAGGAATGTGAAGTCTGTCACTGCTTCCATGACTTCCCCTTCTATTTGCCAAGGAGTGATGGGGCTGGATGTCATGATCTTCATTTTTTGATGCTGAGTTTCAAGCCAAGTTTTGCGCTCTATTCTTTTACATTTAGCAAGAGGCTCTTTAGGTCCTCTTCACTTTCTACCATTAGAGTGATATCATCTGCATATCTGAGGTTGTAGATGTTTTCCCAGCAATCTTAATTCCAGTTTGTGATTCATCCAGGCCGGCATTCTGCATGATGTACTCTGCACATAAATTAAATAAGCAGGGTGACAATAAACATCCTTGCTGTACTCCTTTTCCTATTCTAAACCAATCAGTTGTTCCATGTCCGGTTCTAACTGTTGCTTCTTGACCCTTATACAGGTTTCTCAAGAGACATGTGAGGTGGTCTGGTACTCCCATCTCTTTAAGGACCTGCCACAGTTTGTTGTGATCCACACAGTCAAAGGCTTTAGCATAGTCAATGAAGCAGAAGTAGATGTTTTTCTGGTACTCCCTTGCTTTCTCCATAATCCAGCAAATGTTGGCAATTTGATCTCTCATTCCTCTACCTCTTTGAAACCCAGCTTGTACTTCTGGCAATTCTCTAGCCACATACTGCTGAAGTCTAACTTGTAGGAGAGGGCGGCTATAAATCAAATTTAATAAATAAAGTGCTAAATGCATTTCATTTCTGACAGCCTCATGTGTACAGTGGTTTTCATGTACATTTTGCCAATGGGACAAATAGTACCCTCCAGGATTGTTTCAAGTCAGGAAAATGGTGTGGAGGGATGGCTGAAGCCAGTTCTCCATGTGCATTGTAATTGTGATCTAAATCAGGCATGATGCTTGGAACTGAAGAGCTCATGTGAAAGTTGTGTAGAATATTGGGGAAAGGGATCCAGCCTGTGTACTCCATAATGCAGAAATCGGCCATTGCTTTTCAGTGTTCAGAGCCTACTGACCCACATCTGGTTTTGGGGGAGTACTGACCTTCCAGGCGGGACTGAGACCTTTGGTCTCTCTCTCTCTTCAAAAACTGGCCACCATCACCAAGCAAGTAACTGTTGATATGAAATGATAATAGAGATTGACTTACTGAACATGATATGTATATCTCTTTTCACCCATAGGTGTAGAAAGCAGTTTGCCAAAACAAAAGGATCAACAATTTAATAAGAAAACAATTTAAAACAGAAATTGTAATAACAAATGCAAATTAAACAAAAGTATAAGAGAATATAACTGCCGCATAGAATTATTGAAATCTGCCATTAAAATATTGTTAGTTTTCCATGAAAACCTTTTAGATTGGGCCAATACAAACCAAGTATTTCCACCTGCAGCACAGAGATGAACTAGATGGAGAAAAATTCAATGAAGCTGCCATTCCCATTCCTAAATCTGTCACAAACTTGGATGTTCACCATTGGGACCAAGCATGTTTGCATCAAATCAGCTGCTCCCGTCTGTACAGAGATCTGACTGTTTGTGGCAATTTTCCTGCATAAACAATAGGTAGAGATCTATTTTCTCCTCTGGACATTTTTAATTCTACTGCTTTTGGTTTTAAAAATCCTGGCTCTGGGTAGAAAGCACATACTGCCAGTTGTGTCCAAATGAAAAATTAAAGCCTGTCATTGGTACAAAAGAAATTGATAGAAAGATCATACACAACTTTTTTATTTTTACACAAGTATTGTGTGTCAAATCAATACAAAGAATTATAAATGTTTGGGGAAATCAAAGTGATCTTTCTGGAAAAGCATCTAAAATAACTGCAAAAAGAGTAACATCAGGAGAAATTCCAGGAAGTCACTGGCTTGGAAAATTCCATAATGGCTTGAGAAAGCCAATCAACCAAGTTCAAGTATAGAAACCACATTTAAATTTCCTTTAATTCAGCACTGAGTACATTTTGAAACCTGCAATCTGGAAATCACTATAATTTTCTAGTTTTTCTCAAATATAGTTCAATAATAATTAAAAATGAAGATCAAGAACTCACATTAGTTCACTGCTATTGATGCCTGAGGAATTAATTCTTAATTAATTTGAAGTCAAGATATGGTGTCTAGTCATAAACACAATTTACTCATCTCCTCACTAATGTTTTGAATCAAGTTTATCAGGCAACCAAGCAACACACCAGTTTTGACAAAGTTCAGAGAGGTATACAGTAGACCTGAGCTGCAATTGCATGACTGAATGTTTTCAAACAAAAGGTAAGTTTTGAGGAATCTGAAATATTTTATGACAGGTTCCCCCTTTCCCCAAAACCCTTATTCCTTTTGGGTGCCTTTTAAGGCATATTCTCTTTTTGGCCATGTAATCTAACCAGGCAGAGAATATATAGCCAGCATGATGGTGTTGTAGCACCAAATAACCTTTCAGGTTTCACTGTGACATAGTGCCATGAAGTGAAATTAACAATGTTTCCTGTCCTTGCTGTGAATGTGATCAATTGCCTGTTTGTGGGGCAAAGGTTTACTATGACAGGTACAGCTGTGAAAATTACCCCAGTAACACAGTGGCGCTCTTAAACTAGTAGTGGCTGAGTACTGAGAAGCAGGAAGTTAAAAAAGCTCAGCTGGGTTTTGAAGCACTCAAGGGTTGGAAGTTGTGGGTAGAATGTGTTGAAAGATTGGTATTAACAGGGTAGTGGGTTAAGGAGAACATAGGGATTAGTGCCTAATTCTGCCCTGGAACTAAAAGAAAATATTATCAAGGCCCAACTATAAAACATGTTTTTGCATTAGTTGGGCTGGGGTTCCTCCTTCAGTGTATTCAGCACACACACAAGGGGGTGAACAGCATGCCCAAGACATTTCAACTCAGGAAAATGGCATGTGGGGAAAGATGAAGCCCACCTCCCCCTTTGCTGTGGTCTTATTCCGATTTGGGCCCTGTGTTGCTTGGGGAAAGGAATTCCCCACAGCTGCCATCTTGCTGAAGAGAAGATGAGGTGGGCTGGGAGAACCCAATCCAACTCATGCAAAAATGTATCCTCTAGTTCAGGCCTAAGAGACAGCAGGGTGCTGTGGGTTTTTCTAACAATATTATTAAAGCATGCCAGGAAATAATTTTATTTAGCACGAACAGTTTAAAAGTTGAGATCCTATATCTCCTAGTTGATATTTACCTCAATTTGTGCTATAGTTAATTTTTTTTGTTCTTGTTCTGTTTTTAAGAGAAAAAAACCTTCTTTGACATTTTTACCCACATCATAACTATCAGTCACAAGCTTGGGTAGGGTTTTTTGTATCCAACCCAGAATTTTATCTCTTCAAGTAATTGCCCCCACTGGGAACCTCGATACCATGAGAAAGTTGAGGACATGACAGGACTGGAAACTGTCAAAATCACCAAAATGAAGAGCACGTGTTAAAGAAAGAACATTTCCACAACTATAGATAATAGTAGGGCAGTAGTCAAGGGGGTGAAGCATATGGCTACCTGAGCTAGCACAACACTAAAAAGGCAAAAGAAGTGTGGCAGCCCAGAAGCAATTCATACTTCTAAATCAATGCTTTTCACTTCAGGATTTCCATAGTTCTGATGGGGAGAAGGAGGATGAGGAGGAGTTGGTTTTATACCCTGCTCTTCACTACCCAAAGGAGTCTCGGGGCAGCTTACAATCACCTTGCCTTTCTCTTCCCACAGCAGACACTCACAGAGGTAGGTGGGGCTGAGAGAGTTCTGAGAGAATGGTGACCAACCCAAGGTCAGCCAGCTGGCTACATGTGGAGGAATGGAGAGTCAATCAAGAATCAAAAAGGAAAAGGAATAACCTGGTGGAGGGCCAATAGGCAGGGCCGGCCCACCTACTAGGCGAACTAGACGTTCACCTAGGGCAGGTCGATCGTCAGGGTGCCAAACTACACTTGCCCCCCCACCAAAAGCCCCTCACCCCCGCCAAAAGCCCTGCATCATCCTGACCCCAGCCACCACCTTTTTCTCTCTCTCTCCCAACCGCCCTCCCTCTTTCTGGGATGGGTAGGTGGGGATCCATTTTCTGCATGTGCTCAGATGCACCCCACTGACTTGCTTCGTCATGCCCCCGCCTCCTCCCTCCTGCTCAGCGCACCCCTTCCCCCTGAGGCGCCGCTGGGGGTGGCGGGCTACAATTCCCGGGGCTGGGCACAGGGCACCTAGCCTGCGCACAACTTGTCACTGCTGCTGCCATCCTCCTCCTCCTCCTTGGGTTGGCTTCGCAGAGCCACCTGACCTGCACTCGCTTCCACTCAGTGCATGCTTGCAGAGGAACATTGGTAAGTGCAGCTAACAATTTTGCCCAGACAAAAGTGCCCGGATCCACTCCCCACAGCTGGGACTGTGCCCCCTTCCCTCCACCCCTTGGCTCAGGCTGCTACCTCAGCTGGCTGGTTTCCCTGGCAGCCAGCAGCCTGAAGTAAAAAAAAACAAAGACGGGGGTCGTTTATGGGGATTTGTGTCTCTGAGCAACCTCTCTCTCCTTTGCCTGCAGCACCGAAAGGGTTAAAGTGAGCATGGTGCATGCATTGCTAGAGGGGCTGAGCAAGGAGGGGGTTGAAAGGAGGAGGACTTTTCCGGGGGTGGGGGGAGCCTTTGCAATTGCCTGGCCAAAGAGACCAAGGAGGTCTTAAGCCAGATCTGCAATGGGAGCAAAAGAGCCTTGTAGTCGGATGCCGGGAAGGTTTACTCACAAGTAAGATCCTTCCTCACTGAATAGCCACTGGAGACCAGTGCGCCCTCTAAGCCACTGGAGACCAGTGCGCCCTTGAGAGCAAAAATTCGACTTTGTGAGCTCCTGGCATTAAAGTTGTGAGTCAGCGATTTGGCTACTGCATAAATTAGTTTGCCCTGGAACCGAAATGGAAACGAAATCCTGGAAAGACCGAAGTGATCCCGGTTGAGAAGGTGGAGGTTGTGAAGGACATTTTGCCCCCCGTTTTCCATGGAGAGTTCGGCTGACCCCTGCAGATTCACTTAAGAACCTCAGGGGTTTAACTGGACCCAACAGGATTGCTGGAGAAGCTACTTAACATGGTTGCTCCTACTTGGCCCTGTAAACTTTCAGGCTTTGGAAAGGGGGGGGGGGAGATCTCTCCAAACAAGAAAACAAATGTTGGGTTTTAGGATGTTAGGGGGTGGAGGACAAAAACAGAATATCAAAGGAGGGCAGCGAACTGAACTGAAAAACAAAGTCTGAGTCCACTGGCACCTTTTAAGACCAACACAATTTTATTCAAAGTATAAGTATCTGGAGATGTGTGCGTGCACACGAAAGCTAATACCTTGAATAAAACTGTGTTGGTCTTAAAGGTGCCACTGGACTCAGACGTTTGTTCTGCCAACACGGCTACCCACCTGAACTGAAAAACATCTGAAGACAGGCAAAACTGTTTAAAATGATTGAAGGTGGCAAGAAAATGCCTCTCTTATACAAAAAATTTCTGGCCCCTCAGGCCTGCACTCACTCTCTCTCTCTCTCTTGCTCTCTCTCTCTCTTTTTAAAGTAATTTGATTTCTTGAACCCACAATCCATTCCTTGGGAATAAAACTGGGCATTACCATCCTGGATCAGATGATTACAATCAGTTCCAAACTGTGTACCAAGATTTCTGAGCATACTGAGAGAGAATTAATTTAAGGGGCCCCATGGGTTCATAGTACCCACCTACAAAAGAGGCTGTCTGTTGCATCTCAGCATGATTTGAGGCCCAGACCTTGCGTCCTTCAAACTAGTCAACCTCTACTAGAGAGGGGGGTAGGTAATTCCATTGTCTCTCAGCATAGGGTGCAATTGGAAATCAGAAACAGCACTGGGGGGGGAGCACCAGAAGGTATCCTCGCCTAGTGTGCAAAAACACCTGGGGCCGGCCCTGCCAATAGTTGTAAGCTGCCCTGAGCCCTGCTTGGAAGGGAATGGAGTGGGATATAAGTCTAATAAAAATAAATAAAATAAAGTCAGATCCCCAGTATTCATAAGCTTTGGAGTCAGAAGATGATCCTGAGACCTAAGTAAACATAGTCTCAATATTTCACCAGGTTAGGTAAGAATCCCTGGAAATTGGTTCTCTATATGCTATCAAGAAAACCAGTGTGGCCTCAGAATGTCACTACAATACACAATCCTGCATTTAAGAAATGGATGTGAGAGGGGGGAGGTTTAATAGCATATTTCACATGATCAGCATACTTTATCTGACAAATAAAAGAAACTGCTAGAGCTTCTGATTTGTAGAGTAAGCTGTGAGACAGTTTAAACCCAAGTGCTTTGGTTCAACCACTTGATCATGACAGCTTTATACGTGCAGCTGATAATACAGTAAAATTCTGCAAGGTGAAAAATATTGCATTTATATTGGATGTGTTGCATGCCTTTATGAGGCAGAACAACATATTGACAAGAATGTAAATCCCACAGGTATAGGGTGTGTGAAAGGTGGGTTAGATATAGACAGATCATCATGTTCTGAGGAGATAGTGTTCTGTGCAGCACTCTAGAAAAGGGTTATCTTGTACCAGTTTTTTATTTTACATAAATCACAAGCTGTTAAAAAAGACAGTGAGAAAGTCTGATAAGAAGCAGTGCCATTTTTTCCCAGACAGATGAAGTAGGTTATCAAAATTATGGTAGTAGAGAGTCGCTGGCATTAAATTTAAATAACAACAAATCTTACGGTTTTGTAGAGCATTTGTTTTCATTATCCATTACTCAGGTAGAAACATTACAATGTCTTTCCTTTACAGAGTTTATATTTTTCCAGTGTTGAAACTGCAACAATGGTTTAAAATGTAGATGTTTTCATCAGTCCTTTGAGCAGGTATTCAGAGGGGGAAAAGCGGCGGAACATTTCAAGGAAATCAGAGCAAGATCTTCTGCTTTGCATTGTGGAGCAAAAAGAACATATTGAAATTATGTGAAGACACCATGTTTACCAATTAATGATCATTTGAAGATTGGATTGAGAACATCTGCATATTTTATATGAAGATTTTCTCATTCAGGTTCTCCTGCATTCCAAATAGTTCAACCTTGATCTATTCTAATCCTACTAGATCTGACCCACTGACACAAAGTGCCTTCTTCAGAGTCTCCTCTCTTTGTCAATTGCACAGAGGCACTTAAACTTGATTTCCTTTTATCCAGGCTAGAGGTGTGTCTGGGGGAAATTTTGAATGAATAATAGCAGCAGGGAATCTCAGAAGATTTTCTGGCTTCTGTGAGATTTTAGCATCAAAATGCAAACCACTAAAATTACCATGAATAATATTCAGGTTTCCAAAATGTGTGATCACAGCTTGGGGGTAGAAGTTACAAGGTGAACAATAAGCAATAAAAATCACAAAATTCAATGCCTGATTCAATGCATGTTTATTCAGCAGTAAGTCCCATCGAGTTCAAGGAATCTTGTTCCTAAGTAAGAATAGAGAAGAGCAAGAGTCCAGTTGAACATTAAAGACTAACAAAATTTGTGGCAGGGTATGAGCTTTTGTGAGTCACTGCTCACTTCTTCAGATATCTGAAGAAGCGAGCAGTTACTCATAGAAGTTCATACCCTGCCACAAATGTTGCTAGTCTTTAAGGTGCTACTGCACTCTTGCTCTTTTCTACTGCTAGAGACAGACTAACACAGCTACCCATCATGATCTAAGTAAGAATGTACAGGATGGCCACCAACATGAAGATTTTGAAATTGATGAGAGAATGCTCCTCATATCTTCATAAATGTAGCTAAATTGCTTGATCAGTTTTCATAAGAGCTAATATATTTCCTGAAGATAGTTTCAGAAGGTAATCATGTTGGTTTGCAGTAGAACAGCTAGATTTGAGTCCAATAGCAAATTAGAGACCAACAAGATTCTCAAGGTGTAAGCTTTCAAGAGTCAATGTTCTCTTCATCAGATACAAGCTGGAATGAAGATCTCTGAGTCTTTATATCCCAGTCAGAAGGTGGGAGGGGTATTGCAAAGATATGATTGCAGATATGCTTAACAAGCCGCTTCCACGTGAGAAATTTGAGAGTCTATGCAAGAAAATTAATCTTGTGGACTTTGCACACTAGACCTTGAGAAGGTGGTTTGGAATATGCATGGTCTATCATGCATAGATAAAGAGATGACAAGAACATCATGCTGGGGGTAGCAGGGGGGACAACTAGTTAGCATAGTGAGATTAGGGATATCCTACTATTTTCAGATAGTCTTTTTCCTTTCTCCTGATTGGCTCAATTAGGGTTTTTTCACTCCTGCTGAGTTCTTCTCTGCTACTGACTCCCTTCTAGCTAGTTAGACAGTTAGACTTTTCTTTCTCTCTCCTATTTCTTACAAAGTTTGTTCTCTTCTTAGAAAATGTTCTTGTCATCTCTTTATCTGTGCACGAAACTGCTCTGCATATCTACACTCTGCCAACAAATTATGTCTGTGGAGTTATATCTGTGATGGCTCATTTACCCATGCAAGTCATCTCTTGATGATTTATTAATTATTTATTTTAGACATTTATATGCTACAGTTGCTCAGCCAGCAACTGGTTCTCAAGAATGACTACATGTAAATAAAGATTCACCATAAAAATTGTAATGACACTGCAATTGGAATACAAATATCTGGGAGAAACAAACAATGTAAAAACTGGCAGCAAATATACAAAAGGACATCACACACAGAGGTACAGAGGCTTGTACTAATTGAAGCTTCCAAACAATCTTTGAAAGCAGCCCTATGTACAGCACATTGCAGTAGTCTAACTTAGATGTAATTCAGAGCATGGATAATTATGACAAAATCACAGTGCCCAAGGAAGAGTCCCAATTGGCATAGTTTGCATGAATTAGTCACAATTATGGAGAAAATCTGACAAAATGTGAAAAACTAAAAAAAAACTCAGTAATTATTATATTTATTTTAAGCCAGCTTCCTGATTTTAGGGCTACAGTTAGAAATTTGTAGATAGCTGAAAATAATGGTATATAATGATTAGGCAGACATAATTGAAGTAAAGCACACAAACAAATTATCTTTAAGCATTCAGAAATATGGACAACAATCTTTCTTTTTTGGGTTGATTCACTCATTAGGGTTGCCAGCTCTGGGTTGGGAAGTACCTGGAGATCTTGGGGATGGAACCTGGGGCAGGCAGGATTTGGAGAGGGGAGGGACCTCAGCAGAGTATAATGCTCCAAAGCAGCCATTTTTCTCCAGAGGAACTGATCTTGATTATCTGGAGATCAATTGTAATAGACAGAGATCTCCAGGTGCCACCTGGAGGTTAGCAACCCTATACAATGATCTGGCCACTTATCCCCCCTCCCCCATATACTCTCTTTTAGAGATGGAAAAATAACTCCTGGCTAGTTGACCTATATACAAGAAGGGTCACAAGGTGAAAGTAAATGGTCATCTCATCCTTTGCTTTCTAGATTTCAAGATTTCTTTCCTATGCAACCTTCTAAAAATTGAGGTTTAGCATCAGGGAAAGCAAAACAATTCAGTGTAATGCTGCTGCTGAACACCACCAAGATAAAATCCCCTGTTAGTTACATGCCATGTTTGGACAGATTAGTGCTGGCAGAAATCCACAAAATGTTTATTTGCCAAAACCATTTTAGTATTATTACCCCACTTTTCTTTTAGATACTTCATAAAAGCAACAGTAACTTCTGATATGGTTAATGATGCACAGGCTCTTCAATGTTTATAAAAAGACATAAGGCTGGAATTACTGCTAGGCAAATAAACGATGAGTTCTTGAAACCTAGGATACAACTGTATTATTAGCTCAACAGTGTGAAGCCCAATCTATAAACTGCTTAGAATAGCAACTGCCCTGTGGCAGCATTAATCTGGGTATACTCTGACATAACATCCTGCCAGCACTGTGCTGGTATAAGCCCGTTGAAAGCTCTAGGACTAAAAGTGGGTGGGACTGGGGGCATGCCGAGGGAAGTAGAGGGTTTGCTTGAGACCATAAGATATATATCCTGGTGGGGTTTTGGTTGGGCCCACTGTCACTGACTTCTGCACATGCACCTGAGTGGGAGAATCATGCACAGGCAGCCAGAGAACACACAAGTGGGTGACAGAAAATGAAGGAGGCCTGGTGGTAGGCAGATGGGGGGCCAAAGTCTGCCAAGGGTCCCCCACAACCTACAACTGGCCCTGAATTCACCCAAAGTGTGGCCCAAAGGAGGCGGTCTTTGAAAGCAGTACAGGATAAAAAGGTGACAGTATTACAAGAACAACACCTGAAATTGGTTCAACTGACCAAATGGAAGCCTGGTGGGCTCCTTTAGGACAGCTGTACTACAATAACTGAGGATGACTAGACCACTTCTCCCAATCTGATTCATGCTGAGAAGGGTGCAAGTTACAGAACAGGGTATGGTGAGATGTAGGGTATGTTAAGACATTGCAAGAAGCTGCAGAAAGTGGCACTTCCAGTGTGTAAAGTCCTCTTGGTACTATTAAAATATAAACCCCTAAAGTATCTAACTTCTGCCCTAGGTTATCATCCACTGAAATCCAGGCAAACTGGCTTGTTCAGAAATTGGATCAGATCGATACACTACAATGCCTAATACTTCGATGATCTGGCCACAGTGATCCATGCGACGGTCACCTCGAGGCTAGACCACTGTAACGCTCTCTACATGGGGCTGCCTTTGTCGCAAATCCGGAGGCTGCAACTGGTGCAGAATGCTGCGGCCAGGCTGTTAATGGGTCTCTCTAGAAGGGACCATATTCAGCCTGTGCTGAAAGCGCTGCACTGGTTGCCAATAGCGTACCGGATTCGCTTCAAAGTGCTGGTTCTTACCTATAAAGCCCTATATGGTCTGGGTCCAGCCTACCTGAGGGACCGCCTTTCCCCGTATGTTCCCCCAAGAGCGCTACGGTCTGGGGCCCAAAATCTTCTAACTATACCGGGCCCCAAGGATGCTAAGTTGGCCGTCACGAGGGCTAGGGCTTTCTCGGTGGCGGCCCCCACCTGGTGGAACGAGCTCCCAGAGGAGATCCGGGCCCTGCGGGACCTGGTGCAATTCCGCAGGGCCTGTAAGACGGAGCTCTTCCACCAGGCCTTTGATTAGGGGCCGCTGCCGCCCCCCCCTGCTATATTACCATCAATGTGGGGGGGTTGAGGGCCCTAGGAGGGTAGGAGGAACATCTGTTCAACATTTACTATGCAATGCCTACCGGGGGATGTTTGGTTTTTGTGGTTTTGTCCTCTCTGATATTCTGAAATGGATGCTATGTAGTTGAGCACTTTATTGTTTGTTTGGGTTTTAAATTGTATATTGTATTTTTGTACTAAAGTATTTGATGTTTTTATGAGCAAGTTTTATACTATGTAAGCCGCCCTGAGCCCTACGGGGGTGGGCGGGGTATAAATTCAACAAATAAATCAATAAATATTTTAATAAATAAATATATAAACTTTATTTAGCAGAGTGAACCACTAGGGGGAGGATCTACCCAGTGTGATGTCATGCCCGTATAAAACCCCACACACAAGAGGGAGAAACAGGATGTTCTGGATGCCTATCTGCCACTGTATTCCAACATTTTTTAATTTTGGTCAAACACTCATGATGACATCTTTTGCTTCACAGGATCAGAGACCATGGATTAATCTAAACAGAAACTACAGCTGGAGTTCCAGTGCAACTGCCAACAAGATATGGATAAGTATAAGACCAATATCTTCACTAACTCCCCCAGGGCTGGTGTTGCCATATCCTGAGACAGGGCAGCTGCCGGGGTTTCTGGTGGGGCCCACTGTCACTGACTTCTGCACATGCACCTGAGTGGGAGAATCATGCACAGGCAGCCAGAGAACACACAAGTGGGTGACAGAAAATGAAGGAGGCCTGGTGGTAGGCAGATGGGGGGGCCAAAGTACTTTCTGCCAAGGGTCCCCCACAACCTACAACTGGCCCTGAATTCACCCAAAGTGTGGCCCAAAGGAGGCGGTCTTCGAAAGCAGTACAGGATAAAAAGGTGACAGTATTACAAGAACAACACCTGAAATTGGTTCAACTGACCAAATGGAAGCCTGGTGGGCTCCTTTAGGACAGCTGTACTACAATAACTGAGGATGACTAGACCACTTCTCCCAATCTGATTCATGCTGAGAAGGGTGCAAGTTACAGAACAGGGTATGGTGAGATGTAGGGTATGTTAAGACATTGCAAGAAGCTGCAGAAAGTGGCACTTCCAGTGTGTAAAGTCCTCTTGGTACTATTAAAATATAAACCCCTAAAGTATCTAACTTCTGCCCTAGGTTATCATCCACTGAAATCCAGGCAAACTGGCTTGTTCAGAAATTGGATCAGATCGATACACTACAATGCCTAATACTTCCCGAAAGTCATTTTCATGTCTCTGCTTCTAGAAAGACCACTGGTCACAGCTGAATGCCTAATCTCTTTCTCCCCCAGATCAATAAGCATGCTTAGCCTAAAGCCAATGCTATTGCATCTTAATCCATGTAGCCAATATGAAGCCATTAAGCAGAGTGTCTGCTGCATCATTTCCACCATGGAGAACATAACACGGGAAATAGCCAAACATTTGGACAACGAGAAGCTTGGCAAATAGGAAACATTATTTGTTCATGTTTACACTTGAAAAGAACATCCTGTCTATAAGAGTGTGGAAACTGATCATAAGTTTTGGACTAGTAATAAAGGAGTCATAATGTATATTTTTTTGGGGGGTTCTCACAACAAAATTACTTACTTGCAGTCACCTTACTGTGATTTATACAGAAGACTAATGAAAGATTTAATGTGCATTCATGAACTTCCAAGCTTTTCTTTACAATTCTATCCTACTCTTTAATTTTATCCAGTGAACTCTATAGCATTCCAAAGATTTGAACCCAGATCTCTTCAGCAGGTAATCTCCTGCACGGCATTTGTTTTGGTTTGAGATTTCAAAATGTGGTTTGAAAGCATTCACAAGCTCTTTTGTCTGGATTCATACTTGAATGCTATATATTCATACATTGAATGCTACATAAAGCTGTCACACCACTGATCCCCAATAGCATCAGCTTTCAAGTTTCTCTGGAAGGGAATGGTCTTTTCTAATACCAGTTGCCTATGAAAGATTGAATCTGGGACTTTCTGCATGCAAAATATATATTCTACCAGAACATCATGGTCCTTTCCCCAAGGACCAATAATTCTTCTCCCCCTTGGAGAGAGATCTGAGCTTATAGGTTCTTTCCAAGGTCCAGTCCCCAAAGTATCTCCACTCTCCTTCCCAAGAGGGCTCAAAAAAGCCTCTGCCTAAGGCCTTGGTGTGCCATCATCAGTCACAGTAGACTGCACTGGGCTAGATAGCATACAGCAGTTCTTTTTGAAATGACTTCTTTTTACACCAGAATACAAAGATGTATAGGTCAAACTGCTGGTGCTGCTATTGCAGTATCTCGTCTTCAGCTATGCCCCCTAAAGAAAGCCTCAAATGCCAGAAAGCCTATATGAAAATAAGTATTAAGAAATTATCGTTGTGAAAGGTGAATGTCCTTAGGAGAAAGGCATTATATACATTGTATCCCAATCATCTGTGATGGTCCACAACCTTATTATCCATGTGCCTCTGTGAGGTCTTGTGGCAAGTTCCTGATCTTTGGTTCTACATCTCTGATTTCACCCCCTTGCAGAAAAATTGTATCTCCTGTATTATGGTTAAAGAGATTCCATTTCTCTATCTCTGCATTGAATCCTAAGTAGATAACAATAGGAATGTATTCTTGGTGCTGAATTAAACTCCAAAGCCATTGCCTAAATGCAAGTATATCAGAAAGATCTAGTTGCATTCAAGATACTTTCAATGCCTGTATTTGATTTCTACCTTATTGTGGTACAGAAGTATATTTTCAATTAAAGTGGGTGTTATACAATCTTAAGTTCTGCACGACATAGGTTGAAAGTGTCACCAAACTTTCATAAAGTTACTGCTTGATCCTGAATTGTTGGGCATATAAGTAGACATTTGCAAGTAAACCTGTGAAAGGGTGATGGTTGTGTGACATGTGCAGATGAGTCCTTAATGTGCCTGTCAGGTGAGCAGCCATTGGTTTTTCCATTTGAAAAATGTGTTTTGAAAAGTAGATTCATGGCAGTGTGCAGAGTCAGTGACCTTGTCATAAAATATTATAGGCATCCAAAATAATGGTAAATCCCATTTGAGTTCCATTACAGTCTGAGCAGAGTTAACCCTGCTTGTCAGTTTGACATATGTAATGACAGTGCAGCAGGCAATTAACAAAGAGAT
>NW_015175989.1:678933-714753 GCF_001447785.1 Gekko japonicus | reverse complement strand
ATTAGTTTAGCCTAACTCACAAAAAGTAGTTCAGCGACTTCTGCCATCTAAACTTACTAGCAGAAAATGAAAGCATAATTTCCCCTGCAACTCTCAGTTCAGAGAACCAATGTGGGATGGTGGTTAGTATGTTGTATGACAGCCAGGAGAAACTGGGTTCAAATATCCACAATGAAATAAAGTTCATTTGGTGACCTTAGGCTAGTTACTGTCTCTGGGGAGAATTGATACCAATCACCCTTTCTGCTAGTGAGAAAGGGAAGAGAGGATCCCATTTGACAGCCAATTGGCTATGCTGGGAATCATGGGACCTACATGGACAATGGGTTCTGTAGCAAGAAGGGGAATTAGGTTGAGTGAACAACTGCTGGCTGGATCCAACCCATTGTATGCCATCCTAAACTCATTGGAAGGTGGGATAAAATTTGAATAGACAAGCAGTAACCAGAGACAGGGAGAAGATTAAAGTAGTACATTTCCTTTCTCCATATTGTCATTGCATTTTAATATACCACTAAACAAGACAGAATAACATTTGAAGGGTTCTCCCTGCTTGGAGGCTATCCCCAGAGGTTAAGCCCCTCTGTAGGTTAGTGATCAACGCAAAGTTTACTTTTAAGCTCCATCACTTTATTTAACTACTCATGCATTCAAGATCATTAACTCATGATCCAGCTGGATGAATGACTGAGAAAATTTATATTTGCCCCCCAAGCAGGAATAATGAGGCAGACTCAAGTGCTGGAATAACTAAAGGGCCACTTTATTAACTTTAATAACAATTAAATCAATGGCAAGGGCTATGAAACATAGTGGCATAGCCAAGGCCAAGGGTCACCTTGACCCTTCCCTTGCTAATTTGAATAGGGCGAGCCACCCTGCCCCAGCTGGGAGCAACCATGAGGTAGTTCCTGAACAGTCAGCATAACAATTGGACAATCACCCTGGAACTCCATCCCCCAAACCACAAGGGTCAAAGGGAAGATCAATCCAAGGTGACCCCATAGGCAGTCTGCTTTCCCTGCCCAGGGCCACAGAGCCCCAGGGCTGTACTCGCAAGACCCCTATACCCCCAGAGGGGTTGCAAGCCAGTGCTCACCAAGCCACAATCAGAATTCAAACAAAACCCTGCCAACCCTTAAAGTGACCAACGTATTTAACCCAAGCTGAGAGGGTGGGCCGAGAGGAAGGGCGAAGACTGAATTCAGAAGGCAGGGGCCAGCCCAACAAACCTCTGCCCCCACCCCCTTCCAGTCCTTGGATGCAGCCAAGGTTCAGCAAACCTTCAGCCCTGCCCCCTTCAGAAGTCCTGGATGGGCCCTTACAGGCAGTGAGTTTCCCACCCTGCAGGACGGCACCCTGGCCATACGGCCCCGGGTGGGACCGGCAACCAGGTAAGCCGGATTAGCAATTAGAGTCCATTGTATAACTTTGGTGAAAAGAAGATGAATCTATGCATCTCTGATGCCACTGGTGAATTCTAACAATGCACAGAAAAAGAGTAATAAAACTGTTGGTAGGCTCTGCTGTCTACCGGAAAAGGAGTCCATGTATAACGAATGATGAAAGCTATTTTAGAGCATCTGACCTAAAGGGTTACTGAACTACATTTCCCATCATACATGTCTTTAAAGGCATTTTTCTGCTCTAAAACCAACTGCTAGCTCTTTATCCTGCTGGGGCAATACAAGGGGTCTTGTAAGTTTCCTTGGATGCTTAGGTTTCACCTGTACATACTTCTCCTAAGATAGATTCAGGTGGGTAGCCATATTGGTCTGAGGCAGAAGAATGAAGTTTGAGTCCAATGGCACCTTTAAGACAAATTTTGTTGGTCTTAAAGGTGCCATTGGACTGACGTGTCTCCTAAATTATCTTTTCCAATTGTGAGTGGTGGTGGTGGGAAATGCAAGTCAGTAAATGACAATACCATTGTGGCTTGACAAACAATTATGAAATTGCTTCAAAAAGAAAACGCTCAAGGCATTACACTTTTCAAGGCAACATTTATCATAAACCACAGTTATAACTAAATCATAATGGCTATGAACATAGCAACATTTGTAAAGAGAGGATCCTCAGTAGTCTCCAGAAAGAGCAATGTGAACAAAGGCAAGTCCTAAAAAATGGTGTCCAGAAACACCATCAAAACAGCAAGTACAAAATGTTAACCTAAAGAAGTACAGAGCTGCTTCTCCCCAGTGTGCTCTTCAGCGGCTTCTGCTGCTGCTCTTAATGCTTTATTTTTCTTGCTAGGGCCTGCAAAGAAAGTAGCATTTGCCTCAGTAAAGGCCTTCGCTCTCTGCTGCAGGCCAGACTGACTCAAGGGAAAGTGTTTTAAACAATATCTAACAGCTTGACAAACTCTTCCTTTATTATCTATACACTATTTCCCAAGTGTGCCCCTCTCTGCAGATACCAAACTGTTTTTTCTGCAAACTTGGTTTGCAAAAAAAAACAACCAAAAAAACCCCCCAACCCCCCTGAAAAGTTAAAAATAATAATTGGGGGATGGTTTTAATCCCCCCCCCCCATGAAAAGTGTTGTTTGTGCATGCCTGGCTGGCCTGGACCTGCGTCAGGCAAGCCACTGTGGGGAAGCCTTGGTGGGCCCACCTGAAGCAACTCCAGGTGAGCCACTGAAAACAGTGGTGGCAGGGAAAGACTTTAGTTGGCTTGTGTGTAGCTGCTCTGGGGAGTTGCGGGAGGGAGAAGACACAGAGAGTGGTGGGGGGAGGGAAGATTCATCTAGCTCACCCAGAGCTGCTCTGGGAGAGCTGTAGAAAGCAGCGTAGGAAGGTGGCAGGCCCAGCAGTGGCTGCAGGAGAGTCCAGGGTCCACACCAGGTCCTTTGAGAAAGTGAGGGGGAAGATGGGATTCCTCCCCATGAGTCTCGCAGGCTCCCACTTGTCTATATACTATTTTCCAAGTATGCCCCCTATCTGTGGATATCTAAATCCACGGATTGGGGCCATACTTGCACTAAACAGGTTTTCTGCAAAATTGGGGGACCCCTAGGTTTGCAGAAAAATCTGACATTAAAAAAATTGTGTTTTTTTTCCATTTCATTGGTGGTATCAGACAGCAGCACTGGGCCTGACAGCAGGACAGCCTGAGAGCCACAGCAGGGGCAGCAGCTGTGTGCAGTCCAAGAGCTGTGTTGGACTCGGTGGTGGCACAGCCTGGGAGCCACAACAGGCCTGGGCACCATAGCAGGCAAGAAAATGGGGGGGGGGATAGAATCCCCCCCACGAGATTCACGCACACATGCACACACACACTGAGCTGGGAAGTAAGGAATTGGGTGGGCATGCAGGAGTCTTTGCTGCCCCCTTGCCAAGCCAGCAAGCCTTCCTGCCTGCTGGAAATGGGGCCCTAAATGCTAAACCTTTTAATTGAAATAAAATAACATGTTAAATAGAAAATAACATGGGTTACATAGACATATAAGTTTAGGGTGAGAAGCTGTGATTTCCTGTGAAACATGTACACACATATCTTCTCCCACACTGCAAAGCAATCTGTGGATAAATAACTTGCATATTTAAATGTGTGGGTTGTCTATTTGCACATACTTCAGTTATTTTTAAAACTACATTGTAATTTTAAAATTATGCACTTTGTTGGGGAATCATCCTTGATTAAGAGTCTATTTGTAAATGGCTGTTTCACATCTTGAGTCACACCCTAAAACTGTGTTCCACATAAGATGAGTGGTATTGTTTCAACTCTGATTACATGGCTTTTGGGTATAACTTGCAATCTGATATAAAACCAGAAATTCAGTTGGGTGTGTGTTGAAATCATTTTTGAAAGCTTCTGATGCACAGAGTAATCATAGCTGTGAACATGATGAGACTGTAAATTCATTGAAATTTGACTTTTTGTTTACAAGACATATAAAAAAACATCAAGTAACTCTCTCATGAAAGGGCATGAGGGTAAATAACAACATCAAGTAATTCACCTTTTCAGTAGAACTCATTGGATTAGGAAACAGTGAAGAGTAAGAAAAGAAGAAAAGGAATAGTACTTTTCTATAAAATGTCTTGATCCAATAATCCAACACAGAATGTTGGTGCACTTAGATCAGTTGTCTTATAGACACCTTAGGTTTGTGACAAATGGTGGTCTCGGTGTCTTACTTTGCAATGTGCTTCATATTTGACCACAGGAATTTGAGGACTGACTTAGCCTGGCAAACTAAAAAAGCTACAAAAGCACAAAACAAGTACAAAGAGGTCTTGAATGCATATGTATTTAGTACCTGCTGGTGCATCTACATATAAATGGTGTCTGCTTTTAGCTTGCTGAACACCCACCCAGAAAGATGACAGGTGAGTTTTAATTGAAATCATAAGAACATAAGAAGAGAAGCCAATGTTGGATCAGGCCAATGGCCCATCTAGTCCAACACTCTGTCACACAGTGGCCAAAAATAGCAGATGCCGTCAGGAGGTGCAGCAGTGTGGCCCGGACAATAGAAGCCCTCCTACTATTGCCCCCCACCCAAGTACCAAGAATACAGTCATGTTCTATAGGTTTCTTATTTTAAGCATTATCTTAGACACACCACACTTAAACACCTTTGAATCCAATGTTTCTGGTTTGTTTAGATACAATGTCCATACACATTTGCAGAAAAGAGAGTTTCTGGGCAATTTCACAGCTGAAATGTAAATGATCTGATTCTGTACACTCATACCCCCTCCTCAAGCCTCTTTCTGAAGAGGAAGAAGTAACCAACCATGGAGGATGGCTCTTAATACAGAGCTCATGCCCTGACTAGGGCTTATCTATCTTTCCTAGCATTTCTTGCTGGAGCTGCCGGAATTATAGTTTTCGTAGCCTACAGAACTGAATGAGGAAGCTGAACTTCCATCTGCTCCAGCTGTCCAGTAAATTCAGCACATGAGACAAAAAATGGCCTGCTTGCATGACAATGAACCACAAAAGGCATTTGAAATGTCGCTTGCTTCAAATATTGAACAAAGTGTCAACGTGGTGTTCGGTGTATGAGAAAACGGACTTGGTGAGCAGGGTAAGTTTAATTTTTGCATATATTATTTGTGACAATCAAAGCATCATCATTTTCATCTTGATTCAAAAACAACTGATAGATATTCCTACATTACTAAACATGGGAGGGATTTTTCCCTTTCAGAGGCAGTACTTTTGAAAGGCCAATTTGAAAGGCCAAGGAAGGCCAATTTCCTATCCTTTACCATTAATGGCACTTTCATAAGCATGTGCTGCTGGGCAATTTTTACTTTGTGCTGAAGTCATACCTGCTGTTATTCCCATGTAACTCCATGAAACTTCCTTATTTCTGAGATTAATCATTTCATAGTCTCATGAAAGTGTTTTTCCCCTCTGAAATTCATCTGATCAAATCAGTTGCCATTACCATTATTGTTACATCAATGACCAATACTTTCTTAGTTAATAAAAATCAAGGTCTGAGATGTTTGGTTCCTGCGCAAATCTAATGCCTGAGTCTGATGCTCTTGGAAACTCCTTGTTTACTTGCACTTTTGGTCTTCCTCTTCATTATCTTGACACATTCTCTCTGCAGCTTATTATTATTATACTTGAGTCTGCATATTTTTATGCCAACTATCCTTGTGTGCAAACTCTGCAACTTCAATTCTGTGACCTTCATTGATTATGTTAACTTGCATTGCTCTTGGAAATCTTCCCAGTTTGCAAATTGGTCAAGGTTAGCCAGACACTGATACCCTGGACCCATAGCTTCCTGTTTACCTGTGCCGGCCGCTAAAGGTGATCAGTGTTCTGTGACAGAGAGCAATAATCTTCAATGGTTTGAGCTGGACCAGGCCATGAAGCAACCCCAACCGCAGTCTTAAATAATTTCAATGCAAATAAAAGATTAAAGTTTCCTCTCCTACCACTGGTAGGATGGAGTCTCCTGCCTCCTCTACTATTGTCACCTTGTCCTGCTTTTTCATTGACAGCTTAACTGAAGCAGTCCCTAACAGCAGCTTTGCCAGAGAAGGCAGCTTCAGCTTGCTTTTTCAAAGCAAGAACCTCTCCTACAAGTAGCTCATTCTTTGCATTTTTTTCGCTGCCAAAACTAAACCAATATTCTTCCTCAGTGGTAACTGGTGCCTCTGAAAAGTGGATGCGCTACAAACCAACTACCTTGCCAAGCCGCTGTCCTCAGCTTGTGTAAGAAACAGCACCTGGTTGGGGCAAGGGGCAAGAGGTGGAATTTGGTGGGTCAAGGGCAATGGAGTCTAATTGTAAATGCTCTGTTCATCGAACACAGGAGTCCCCAAAACCTGTCAAACTTGCAGTCAAATCAGCTTGACTCAATGCAGATAACTAATCATGATACTAGGAGTTATCTTACTGGATAATTCTAGGATTTTAAAAACAGAGATAGCAGCTGTGTAGGACCCCTATTAGGAGTTTAACTTTCACTTCTCTGCAGTTTTTGTCACTAGAAACTACAGGGCTGCTATCTCTATCTTTAAAATCCTGGAATTATTCAGTCATAGATCTCCTAGTAAGAAAGACTGGTTTGTTGTGTGCATGAACATTGATTTCAATCATTTTATCTTGCCCATCTCAAAGTATGGGTGTATGTTGCAGTCTGAATGATCCCAGCAGTAATCTTGACTATACTTGAAATTGCTACCTGTAAAGAATGGTTTCAACCAATTTATCAAGTGGGATTACTTTTCTCTAGCAGGTCAACTGACCTTTAATGCAACACACTGAAGTACTTACCACTTAACAAGTTGTGCAGAGTTCTTCATGAGTATGGACTGCAAACTTGAAAAATCAGCTTAGGAACCTATTGGAAGGAGAGTTTGTTTTTCCTTGTCCTGGGAGTAATTTGAATACGAAAGTGTGCACAGAAACTGCAGAGGGTGACTTTCATATAACTAACCAAATCTAAGATTGGATGTCAGAGAGACTCAAGTTAACAACAATGGCTGTTTTTGTTTTTTGTTTTTGCAAAAAAAAAAAAATTTTGGTTCTTATGTTTTTAGCATATTTTATTTTATGTGCTTGTAAGCCACTTTGAGCTCTGTAAAGTAGCAAGGCAGCTAATACATGCTTTAAATAGATAAACAAGATGCCCACTTTCTTTTCAGTCTGCTGCTGAATTGTGATTTTTGTGGTTGTTTTCTGGTAATTCTTTGGTTCATTTCCCCTCTGCCTACAGAAGTGTGCAGGACACAAGATGTGCCATACAGTGGGAGAGGTCTAATGAAAGAAAAAAATGTGGAGCTAGTAAAAAAAAATGCCTCTTTAAGAAGAGTCAGTGCACAAAGAATATCAATTTTCTGGCTGGGGAAGGGTGATTTTGCAGTTTTTGTGGGGATTTACTCCTCATGATTCAATCACTTTGACATTCTGATTTACTTTTTGATTATACATCTCTGATATACATTACTGAGGATTCTGCATTGCTGACAGTTAATATCAGGACTTGTATTTAGAAGGACAGAATATTGATACCACACTGTCACCAGGGAGTCAGCTGACAAGGCAGTGAAAAATGCTGTTGGCTTGTCTGGGTATAAGTCAGCTACCTCCTGATGCAGCCTCTTGAAAAGCATAACTTTGTTTATAGTCAGTCCTAAGGGCCTCTCTAAAAATACATGTGTATTTAAGCCCCATATATGAGCAAGCAGCTGGTCATACATTCAGTCTGAATATATCATGGACATAATGCCACTTACAACTTTTCCAGTAGGTGCAAACCTACATGATGACCTAAAAATGAAGATGGAATAAAGGGATATTAATGTTGGTGTGCAGAATAAATATTTTAGAATTAACACAAGAATAAACAGTGGAAAGAGAAGCTGGAAGTAAACAAAGAAATGTTAAAATTTCAGATTTTAGGCTGGACAACTGTGGATGCTAACAGAGAAGATGAGTATCACATATCTGGTTTTATCCATAAGGCAAAAATAAGCAGACTCATACATCTATAATTTGCCATGGAGCCATGCAGGGATGGAGAGGGAGTTAACCTTTCAAATTCTACTCAGTTTTATTATTTGAAACTAGACTCCCTGCTTTGTCATTAGCATTCTAAAGGGGGAAATGCATGTTTTTTTTAAAAAGGACATGGCTTCTCTCCTTTGAAATGTTGATAATAGTGAAAGGGAGCCCCGTTTCACCATTTTGATGTCAAAAGATTTTAAAACCACCATGACCCCAATGCAAACTGAGACTGGAATAAGATTGCAGATTACAATTTAGTGGTGGAACAAAATGCATCTCATTCGTTAGAACCTTGGTGTTTGCACAAAGTCTCAGAGCCAGTTTGGTGTAGTGGTTAAGTGTGCAGACTCTAATCTGGAAGAACCGGGTTTGATTCTCCACTCCTCCACTTGCACCTGCTTGATGACCTTGGGCAAGCCATAGTTCTTGAAAAACAGCAGTTTCTGTCAGAGCTCTCTCGGCCTTACCTACTTCACAGGGTGTCTGTTATGGGGAGGGGAAGGGAAAGGAGTCTGTAAGCCACTCTGAGACTCCAAGTGAAGGGCGGGGTATAAATCTAATCTCCTCCTCTTCCTCTTCTTCTAACAATTTTCTTCCCATGTAAAATGATCCAGAAATCTGCGAGATTCCTTTCAAACGTCATCCAAGCAAACAGATGATCTCTGGGAATATGGAAGGAGGTTTCCCCACTTTATTTCTTCCAGCTTCCCAACAGACATGAGGTGGTGTGAACTATGAAACGTGAAGGTCTTTGGATTGAATATAGGAGCAGGTGGGAAATGGGAACGTAGGAAGCATAACAGTCTCATGCTTTCGGATGATATTGACTTGTAATGATCCTTAGTCCAGGATGCTCTTCTGGTGTAGTTGTCATGCTCTGAGTTCTTCCTCATATGCTGGAAGAAGCAGCTGCTTGGGACACGTTTCTATGATAAGCAATGTCTGTAACCTCTCACTGGGTACAGCAGTATAAAGACAACACTGACCACAGCATTACATTAAATTAGAGAACCAATCATAAGCAGAGGAGACTCCCCATCCTAAGGGGACACACGAGCATAAAGTTGCAGAGAACAACTTCTTCACAAATCCAAATAACCTTTTCATAGAAACAAATATTGATGGTATAAACTCCGTTTCTCTTTTGCCTTATGCTGAAGAAAGAGACTATGGACCTTTTTATACAGCAGAGTGTGTACAGAAAAGCCAATTTTAAAATAACACCAAAATATTTATATTTATTTATAAATTCAATTTCTAAACTTCCCTTATCCATACTTGGGGCTCAGGGTGGTATACAATATTTCAAAAGATACAATCATAAACAGATTTAAATAAGCTAAAAACATTAAAACAAATATAATAACCATTTCAGATGGCATCTAAAACCAGATTTATCCTCAACCCAAGGGGGGGTTGAAAGAAAGGAAGGCAAGGCTAAATGAAGATCCCTTCAAGATAAAAATAGCAGCTATCATAAATCTATCGCTTTATTGTCTTCATGGATACAGAAATTTTTAACAAAAATGGCATAAAAGACAATGTAGGGCTACCAAGACAGATGTTTGTGTGCTTAACTCTGAACAGAAGTCTAGTGGTGTCTTAAAGACTAACAAAATTTAAATTTAGCATGTTGGGTTGCTGTGGTTTTTTTAGTCAGAGAGCTCCCCCTCCCCCTGGTTCTGATGCAATGGGAAGAGAATAATGTTTTTTGCATCTGAGGAAGGGAGCTCTGACTCATGAAATTTCATGCTGAAACAGATACTCTTAGTCTTTAAGGTCACACTGGACTTCTGTCTTGTTTTGCTAGAATAGACTAACATGGCTACTCCTCTGGAACTGTTATACTCTGACCTAGCAGACATTTACTTCAGTCAGATGATCCATGGAAATTACTTTATCTTCTATCTTAGCACAGAGAAGGAAATGCAATCTATAAAGGATTTTATCCAATGTCCCAGTGGACATACAAGTGGACATACATAAACGAACAGCAATTTTCCCATAGGCAAGCCAGCCAGAGTGACATCAGTAAGGGCCCCCTGTGTAGCTCATCTCTCTTTTCTGACCAATGCAATCCAGTGCTAATGGAAGCCATTTCTAGACTCCCTTCAAGATAAAGAATTTTTGAGAGCACTTGCACAGTTGCAAGACACCCGCAACTAGGTATGAGCTCCAAAACAAGTTCTATTTTTAACACAAGCACTCTTTGATTGGGAATCAGACTTCCAAAGACCTAGGCAATTAGCTGGCACAGTTTTAAATTAGTAGAGATCAATGGATGTTTTGCATATCTGAAAACCTAGCTACTATTTAGACACCTAAATTGTGTAATGTTGCTGTTACCCATGTGCATCTCCCATTTAAATTAACATGACTTAAGTCTGCATAATTGAATGCAGGGCCACAGTCTTCAGCTGCAACCCAAAGAAGTTAATGTTTGGTTCCCAATGAAAACACGTTTAAGACCCATTGGTTTTAATATGATTGCAATGGGGCAGATTTTCTTTGAATTTCAACCCTAATGTTTTAGCACCCACGCAAACTTCACTTATTCGCGTGACCTAGTTATTTCAAAGTATTTTTTTAAGGAAATCAAGCTTTAGAAATAAATGGAACAGCCAATTGCAGTTTCAGTGTTTCAGAGTTTGCTTACAAAGTCAAAGCTAATTGAGATAATGTCAATTATCCAGTTTCATCGAGACTCACAGATGATCAGACGGTAAACAAAAACAAAGGCTTGGCTCTGAAGATCCCACTGAATGAGTAGGAGGCAATTCTAATCAGGCAGGGGGTATCATTGATTCGCTCCCCTCCTTGGCTAAAAAGCTGGCTCCAGTGAGTTAGAGACCCACCACTGTACTTTATAGGGGGGGGGGGGGGTACAAACAAGGGGGAAATCAATGACTACCTCCCACTCACACAACAGGAGCCATGGATCCAGACACAGTAGAGAATGGGTGCATTTCAGCAAAAAGACTGAATAAAATTTTTTGAGAAAATCTTAGTTTACAGAGAGAAGAAAAATAAGATGTTTTGAAGTGCAATCATATGGAAGATTTAATCTTTAAAGTTTATATTGCATCTTTTGAAATAAATCAAATACACAGAGCAAAGAGAGAGATTTACAATTTAATGAAAAAGATTACAAGGATATATGGCTGTGTGCAACTAAATGCTCTATTTCTTATCTTGCGAAGAAAATACTAGCTAAATTTGTCACTGCTATTTTAAAAAATTCTGACAAACTCTATGATATATGCTACACATACATTCTCTACTAATATTTCTAATGTTTACATGCAGGAATATATGTGCTGTTTCATCCTATTTACATTTTAGCATGCTTAGTTTGGTTAAAGGAGCTGTGGCCCTGTGAATGTGTAAGTGAGTGAAATGATGTGTCAGTGAATCAAAGGTTTCTACTGTGCTCTGGAAAAAGTATTCATAATTTGTATTTGTATATTTTTACCCCAACCTATTTTGGGGTAAAAATATACCACAATTTATTTTCTGATGGCAAGAGTCATGGTATCCAAACCCACGAGGAAGAAGATTTCTTTTCAGTAGCCTGAAAGAAAAACATTAGAAAAAGACTCCGGATTTCATAACTTCATTTCAAATAGTTTTCCTCAGTAGAGGCTAAATGTAGGGTCCGGTCACATGGTTGTTTTGATCGGGATTCACTGCTGTTCCCTCTCGCATTTAAATTCGGTGATCAGACAGGCCAATCTGCCTCCCGCCCCGAAGTGGGCTCACTCACGCAATGTTCATACTTCTCTGCCGCGTTTTCCTGCACCTGGAAAATCTTCTGGGTACTTGTGCTTTAAATCCACGATTTTGCCTATCTGGACAGCCATCTCTCCCACAATGATTGCAATTAGGTCGTCTGACCATCTTTCACCGCAATGATTTGTCCCCCCCCCCGCTTTCTCCTTTGAGCGCATGCACAATCTGGCACTGAAGCGCACAACTTCTTCCTCTCCTCTCTCTCTCCTGCCCCCCCCATCGGTTCCTAGGTTTCTTGGGTTTCCAGCAAACCTCCTGTTGCCAGCCAGCTTCCTTCTCTGTTCCCCTCCCCGATCCTGTGTACTTTCACCAAAACCTGCTTTCCACCCCCTCTGGTGCCAGGAAGGGGGCAGAGAAGCTCTTTCCCCTCTTGTCCTTTGTGCATGTTTTTTTTTCCCCAAGCTGCCGCCACTGTGCACAAGCACTTGGTTGTATGTGGCCAGGTAGTTTTTTTGCTGTTCGGAGGGGAAAATGTGTTGCTGCCCCTTTAAAGGGGGTGGGGGTGGGGAGGAGAGTCCCTCTCCCACTCTATCTGGGGCTGGTGATTAATCTGCCGCTGGCTGGGCTGCACAGGACCACATGTAAATAATACCAGCAGCCCAAGTTCCTCCGCTGGACCCTTGCGAGGGAGGGAGGGCAGCCCAGGAAGCCATGTGTCATCCCAGCAGGCAGGGAGATGAGAAGCCATGCCAGAGGACTTGGCAGCAGGGCGAGGAGCCTTGCCTGGAGGTCCCTATCTGACTCCCCCCCCTCCAAAGACCCAGCCAGGAACACAGCACCAGAAGCAGCGGGGGGGAGCAGAGGTGGGGGAAGGTCCCTTCAGGCTTGCTTTCAGCTGGGAGCCTAGGGTGAGAGCGCCCTGCTCTCCACTACCACCGCTTGGGCAGCACAGCTATCTGGACAGTGCACTGCGTGATGGAAGCGATTGGAGGAGGGATGTGTGAATATCCCAACACGAAAAAAAATATTCCCAATCAAATATATTGCAGGAATAAATCGGGAGAAGCTAGCCATGTGACCACAGTCTAAATGTAGACAGCATATTAGTAATCTTGTATATCACAACAAGACTCAAGAAAATCAATAGTTACCTGATTTGGGAACTCTTAAAGGACTCATCAATGTTTCCAAGGTAAACAACGAAGTTATGAAATCCGGGGTCTTCATCTCCAGTGTAGACTTACCTGTTGGATTTCAAGTATTATCTACTTACCAGTTGGATTGTTGAAAATTTACCTGTATAAATACTGGTTTCACCTGTGGGATTTTTGTAAACACTGCATCTGTTGTATTATTGAGAAATTGTAGAGTTACCTGTTGGATTGTTGATAACTTACCTGTTGGACTTCTGAAAAAAAATAGGATTTACTAGTAGAATTTGTGTAAATACTACGTGGTATTCTTAGTGTATTACTATTAATTATACTTATGTTACTCATTAGTAAATTGTTCTATATTTTTTCTTAGCATTTTTTGCACAGTTTTTAAAAATCTTTTCATGTTTACTGTGTAATTGCTAATTGTTTACTGTCCACTATAGGTGGACAGGGACCTATTGGGTTCTGGCTGACAGGGAGAGGTGGACTGCTCTGAAGCTTGCTGTGATCATTTTGTTAAGTACTTTGCAGATAACATCTCTTGCATCCATCCAACTTGGACCCTACATTTGCTGCAATAGGATGTGATGGTTGCTGGGTACCAATTTGTCTAGTTGTGTCCAGTCTCAAATGTACCATTCTTGAGCAAGGTGATTGAACGAGAGGTGGCTGGCCAGCTTCAAAAGTTCTGGCATTAAGCAGATTGTTTAGATCCATTCCAATCTGGTTTTAGGCCTAGTTATATGACTGACATAGCCTTGGTCACCCTGGTGGATGATGTGAGTGGGGAGATGGGCAGGGGGAGTGCAGTCCTGTTAACTGTCCTGGACCCCCTCAGTGGTATCCTTCTGGATTGCCTTTTGGGACTGGGAGTCATTGTTCTACTGTGGTTCTAGCTCTACCTCAAGGGTAGGTTTCAGAGTGTGGTGTTGGAGAGTGGCTGCTCTGCCTCTTGGTCACTGGCCTTATGGGGTTTCCCAAGGTTCCATCTTGTACATCATGCTTTTCAGCATCTATATGTTGTGTCCATTCAATGTTTTCCTTCAATATGGAGTGAAGAGAGCCTCAGTTTGCAAGGCCTGCTGGATCCTGCACTGTAGGTAGATAAGCAGAGTTTCCTTCTGGCCTGTCTATACTTGATTCCTGGAGAATGATGAATGTTTTGCACTAGATTATTTGTGTTAACTGTGTTTTACACCCATTTGGGTTTGGGAATGATTTTCTTGATTTTGTCCGACAGAGGAGTCAAATGGCAACCTTCTGCTTCCTAAAATTTGGTTGTTCTAGCAACCTGAAGAGCAGGAGGGGCTCATGATGTCTGTCCATACAGTATGTTGAGTGCTAACTAGCCACTTATTTTCCCTCAGTTGTAGACAAGATTTCCACCACAGATAAATGTTACAGGTTCCACTCTGTGGGCAACCAGAATCTTCTGTCCATGCAGCTATACCATGGCATGGTCATGTGTGTACCATAGTTATCAGTTCAGCAAAGTTAGATTAAGTGTGTGAGGCAAAGCATCCCTGTTTCCTCCCAAGGGTTAATGTGAATAGTAACAGGTCTACTCCAGCTTGCAGGTGCCCGTGATTGGGCCTTCCTGCCTACATGGCTCTTATTATCAAGGCTGGAGTCAAGAATGTGGTAATTCGCTCTTCATGGGAACCCGTGGTAGTAGAAGGGGGTAGTAGGAGTGGTGGCATAATCTTCTAGAGGGTTCTAGCAGGAACTGTTGGAATATATGTAAGTATCCAGCATGTACAACTGTAAATAGATGAGACCAATCTAGATGACAGGTGTCATGGTAATTGGCTGTCAGTAGAACCAGACTGAACAGGTTGAGACATGTACAGAGCTGAAGTCTTATCTCAATGACTCAGCAGCAACATGATTGGTTGTCATATGTATAAAAGTGTACAGTTTGCTAGCTTTGGGTGCTGGTGGAAACACTAACTGTCTGGCGAAGCACTTTGCTAGTAAAAACTCTGTTTTATAAATAAATACACTGTATATAGTTGCACACAATTACTGAGTCTGTGTGGTCACTATATCAGTACTCCAGTGTGGTGATATTGGACTGGATGGTATCAAACGGAGACCTGGGATACAGTGGCGCCTTCCGCATCCTGATTGGACCATCACCTGACAACAGATGGCTTGAGACTATAATTGGGCTAGAATCTACAGAGAGACCATAATAACTTCATGATTTTGGTGGACTGAGGCCTGGACTGTATAAAGCTTGCATTGTAATGAACAGCTACACAGAGGACACTTATGCCTCTGTCTTTAACTCTTGAGACTTTAAGACTGGGTCATCTGATACCAGGTATCAATGTATTAGATATAAAAGTTAGCTTTCCACACACACACCCAGCTGTATGGCTTTAAGAGTTTGTGTTGCCTAGAAACCAATTTATTCTTTAAGTTTTTAATAAACTATATTTTATCAAAGGCTAATTTATGGTGTGCAGTAGCTCTGGGAAGCCACAGAACTCTTGACAAAGTGCTTTGCATTTTCACCACTGAAACCCTTAGAAATTATACATATGGTGCTTCCACCCCCCCTTTTGGCTCCCCATTTTTGCTATCCTTATCCGTCTTTTGCCATATAATGATCTAATTTACCTAAGGCTTCTAATTTGATGTGAACTATTCATCCCTTGCTCTACTAACCTCTCCTTCAGAATAGCACCATACTATTTTTATTTTATTCACAAACTCCCTTTTCTCTGTTCACTTGTACCTTCTGCATATGTTCGTGTTTTCTGCTTGTCTATAGCTGAGGAGATCTTTCCAGCTAAGCATAATGTTTAGTCCAATGTGACCTGCAAAGTTACAGTGTTCTAAAACTATTAATGCAATGATCAAAGAGTGGAATAACCTCACAAGGAAATTAATGAATAAGATGACTATCACAGGGTGTCGTTTTGGAAAACAAATTTTCTTTATCCTATTTTAAACAGCAAATCCAGCTGACCAGAATAATGGTTATTTTTCAACATCATTCAGAATGTCAGTTTAGAGACATGAGCTGCCATTTATAAAAGTACCATGTTCCATGCTGAAAAATGAGCAAAATGAATGCAGATGGAGAGCAGTTGATTTATGCCCCATCAAATGGTTTGTGTTTCACTATATCTCTAAGCACATCTTTGAAAGAAATTGTGCTTTCTGTGTCAGGGTTTAATGAATGGAAAAATTCTACCAAACATGTGAATGAACAATAGCGGGAATGAATGTACAGCAGCAGATCCATTGATCACCGGAGTGAAGCAGTCTGTTCCATTGATTCCTCAATGTGCGCAGTAATATCAAAATAAAGATCAATACATTAAAAAACTCATAAAGCATTGGGTGAGTATGTAGCACAGTAGGCTACACTGTGGAAGACAATCTAATCTTGCCAGTAAAGAACAGAGTTACATTTTTTCAGTAAACTGAAAGTAGCCTGGAAAGACCATTTTCATGATCTAATCAGCAGCAAAGAAGTCAGTTTTCATGTTGCTTATTTTGACTGTCTCTCCCAGGAAATAAGAATGAAATTTAAAAAGTTCATTAATTTTAATAGGAAAGAGCATTTCAAGTGAGAAAGAGTTCAGTTTTCTATGGAGCAGCAAAGGGCAGTGCCTTCTACAGTTCAAGCATCTTGTAACATCTGTAACTGAGGGGAAGTAAGTGGCTTGGTAATGCTCAGCATGCTGTGTAACTGCTCCTCCTCCTCTTCAGATAAACAACCAAATTTTAGGAAGTAGTGTCCATGTAGAAGTTTGCCATTTGACTCCTCTGTCTGATAAAATCAAAGAAATCATTCCCAAACCCAAATAGCAATAAAGCACAATTAACATGAATAATCCAGTGCAAAACATACATTTTTTAAAATGCCAGCTGATTATTTTTAACTTCCATGAACATGAAATTGAGCCAACTTCAGAGGACGGCGGAAGACAGGAAGGCCTGGCATGATCTGGTCCATGGGGTCGCAAAGAGTCGGACTCGACTGTGCGACTGAACAACAAAAAAACAACTATAGAATCACAGAGTTGGAAGGGGCCATACAGGCCATCTAGTCCTACCCACCGCTCAATGAAGAATCAGCCTACAGTATCCCTGGCAAGTGTTTGATAGAATAGGTGAACTGCCTAGTGGAATTGTCTCACATACCCACATACTCTGGAGACTGATCAATGAGCTGGTTAGCTCATATGTTATCCTGCCTTTCTTCATTATCTTTTTTATCTACTTCACTGTCACCGATCTGGTCTCTGGTGAAACTGACAAGGGGGGAATGTCAGTTTCCGCACCCTATAGTAATTTTTAAAATTAAATTATTACTGCATATTTATGCACACATATGACATTGCAAGGAAAATCCTATTGGCCTTTGGGTCAAAAATAGCAGGCAGGAAAAGGTGTTGTATAGAATTAAAGATTACACCCACCAGTTCAGCTCAAGTTCTGTTAGCAAGTCATGAACTGGGAGTCGTTTTTTATTGAATATTTTTGTCCTGTCCATCAAGGTACTTTTCACATAGCTGTACCCCAGTGTACAGTGCAATCAGCAGTGTTTCACATGACATCAGCCCAATCAGAGTCTACTTCCCCCTCCTCCCCCATGAACCTGTTGTCATACAGCTCAGCAGCCAATACATTAAGGTCTGTGTTGTCTCAAATGAACCTACCTGTACACTCTGGTAATCTTCAGAGGCCCTGCTTTGGTTGCCCCTACCATCTGAAGCTTTTATGAGTGGCAGCCCAAGAAAGGGCCTTCTCTGCCATACCTCCCAAACCTTGAAACTCCCTCCAAGTGAGATTTGTCTGTCTCCCTCTATTGGTGTCTTGCACCAGCATGTGAAGACTTTTTTGAATTGTTTTATGATTGTAACAGAATTTTAATTGTTTTAATGTTTTTATATTCACTAACTTGTGGACTCTGATTGGGTAGAAGGAACATAAAAATATTTTAAATAATAAAATATAAACAGTGAGCAAATCAATCCACCATCTATTATAAACAATATTTTTAGAAGTCTTACCATCTGGAATTTGTTTAATTCCATGTTATTAATATTATTTTGCCTACGCACATTTTTAGGGGTAGCATGGTTTCCCTCCACATCCTGACTCTGTGTAGAACCAATCTCACCTATTGCATAGAGACAAAAGATCCTGAGGGACAAAGGAATTCAACTCCACCACTGCAGCTATTGCTCAGCTGCAAAGCTGTTCAACTGCCATTCAAGGTTGATGGTGGAGAGGCAAGCTAATCAAGCATTTGGCTCATGAGAGATCACATCTGTTAAACACAATATATTGTCTACCAAACATGTTTGCTGCAAGGTTTGTAGAATTTGCACAAGAGATGGAGGAGGAGGAGGAGGAGGAGGAGGAGGGTTTTCTAATTATCCTTCTCTCCATTCAAGCCCAATGACAAGGCTGGCAACATATTTCCCCCCCTCCAACTCTGAGAACACTTTCACTTCAGTAACAGTCAGAGCCACCCCGCCATCTGCGTACCAGTAACTAAGTAGACAACTGAAATGGATGTTTTACATGAGACAGAAAGTGGGGAGGCTCTATCCTTTCTTGACTATGCTGCTCTTTAATCCCTCATGGCTGATCGGGAGATATGGCTTCTCTTCTGTTTAGTTACTTCTTCAGACTTTCACTTGCCCATCCCTGAAGTCTCCAGCAGTTGGTGATGACAGTCCCTAAACATTTTTTTTGTTTATTTGTGGGAATGAAATCTTGTCACAAAGCTTGCACAGTGTTATTAGAATTCCAGATTATTCAGGTCCCCTGATACCATTTCAGAATTCAGATTTTTTTCCAAATTCTGTTTTTTTTGGTGTCCATAATTCCTGTATTGACTAACATCCCCAACTAATATTAACTCAAAGGAACTGTATCATCTTAGATATAGGGCATTCTAGGGTCCAATGTTATGGTTGATACATAAGGCATTACATTTGGGCACATGTGTAATGCTTTTATTCTTTTCTGAGACCCCTTATATATGACACCTGTAAAAACACCTCTCTGTGGTGTTCTGAGGTGATGTGTATTATGCTGCCTCCTTGTTTTCCTTAGTGTGTCCTACTTATTTTCACTGCCACCAAAGGCCGTTGCCTGAGTATTCTTAGTTGGACCTAAAGAACAGGATGGCTTAGTTATATTTGGTAAAATGACAGAATAGTCAGCTTTGAGGTAAAAGGGGACCCTTTATGCTAAATAAAACAGCTGTTCTCTTACACACAAATAGATTTCATTTAGAGATAAAACAGCATAATGTTTTTGTGTTGTTTATAAGTGTAATGATTTCAGATAGGTACAGTTCTCCTCCTTTAGAGTTCCTTAACTAGACCTAGCCACAAAGACTTATTTTCTCTCTTGCAGCTTAGGCTAATAACTTCCACAAAGCTTAATTTCCTAACTTGTCATTTAGGCTAATAGCTTCCACAAAGAATACAGATTTCTCTCACACTCTACCACACCTCACTCAATCTCCTTCCTCACACACACTCCACTACCGTGTTTCCCTGAAAATAAGACACTGTCTTATATTTATTTTTTCTCAAGAAGACACACTAAGGCTTATACCACAAATGCATAGAAATCCTGCTAGGGCTTATTTTTGGGGTAGGTCTTATTTTCGGGGAAACAGGGTAACTCTCTCTCTCCAAAAAAGTCAGTAGGGTACAGCTACCATACAATCATAACATGCTAAGTTCAACCATCCATCCAGCACCCCCACCCCAAACTCGCATTTGGTATGACGACCCACAAATCCAAATTTACTTTTCACAGTAACCCATCCAGGGCTGGCCCAAGGTTTTTGGGTGCCCTAGGCAAACTATTACCTTGGCATTCATTAGTTCTAGCATTCCATTTTCTGCAGTGCCCAACCAGATGTTTTGAGAAACCAACAGACATCGAAGAAGAAGAAGAAGAAGAAGAGGAGGAGGAGGAGGAGATTGGATTTATACCCCGCCCTTCACTACCCAAAGGAGTCTTAGAGCGGCTTACAAACTCCTTTCCCTTTCCCTCCCCACAACAGACACCCTGTGAGGTAGGTGGGGCTGAGAGAGCTCTGACAGAAACTGCTCTTTTTCAAGGATAGCTCTTATCAGAACTGTGGCTTGGCCAAGGTTATCCAGCAGGTGCAAGTGGAGGAGTGGGGAAACAAACCCAGTTCTCCCAGATTAGAGTCTGCGCCCTTAACCACTACACCAAACTGGCTTAAAGGGTGCAGCTATCCCTGCCATGAACCCCAAGCAAGTGGGAGTTAATTTCCTCCTCCTCCTCCTCCTCCTCTGCCAACAGGGCTGGGGCCAGAGCCAGAGAAGGTATGCTTGAAGGTGCTGGGCTGAGGAAATGCATGAAGATCACAGATGACAGTGAAGAGGTTGGTGGCAAGGAGCCTGCTGCAGTGTATCTCCTGCAGCAGGTAGAGGGCAGTGAAGCAATGCAGGGGGGTTGGGCTGCAGCACCAAGACAGAGCCTATGCATGCACAAGCATCTTTCTAACCTCCTCTGTTTTTCCATGGCATGCTGAACAGCTCCCACCCAATCTCCAACTGTCCCCCTTCTTTCATATACTACCTTGAAGTTACAAGTTGCCAAAGGGCTTTTTCCCACCCATTGCTTCCCCCAGTCAGAATAACGAGACAGACAAAAGTTTGGAAGTAAACAAGGGGCACTTTATTAACTATTTAACATAACATTGCAGCAAGGGACCATCTAAGCGAGCACGGAACAGGCAAGGCAGGTGTCACTCCCCTAACCAACCTCCTTGCCCTTTTCATGGGGGGGGGGGGTTATCCAGCTCCAGTCTTGAGCCATCGGTCTGACTCATGACTGGCAGCCCAGCAAGCTGGTTGCCACCTAGGAGCACCTACCCCTGAAGCCTGACAACTTGCAGAGTTGCCTTACCCTAAGAGGTTCCCAAAGGTGATCACCATTCCCCACTCTGGACCTTAAAATCCGAAGGCAGTTTCTGATGACACCATGTTCCCTAACGGGAAATTGCCGTAAGGTGCTCACCGGTTCTGGTTTCTTGCCCGCACAAACGGGCCAAGTGACCAACCTATTTAGATGTCGACCACCACAACCAGCTATTCAATCCGCTGCTCTCAGTGCAAGGTAGGCAAAAACACCTCCACCCTTTCAGCCAATCCTGGGTTGAGGTGAAAAATTCCTACCTGGCCCCAATAGGCAGCCAGCAGCAGCCTACACTAAGAACAAGGTGGGTGGGTGGGCAAGCACAAGTTCCAACTGTCTGGGTGGGAGCAGAGCCAGACCGTTTGACAGGGCCAGCTCCGCCCCCCCACCCACGTCACAACGTGTCACATCATGGTGACTGTTGCTGCCCCAGTCTCCTCTGGGGCGGCAAAACAGCCCCCGGTGTCCAGTGGCATCACCGGGAGGCCAAGCACTCCATTATTGTCGCTAAGAGTGAGGAAGAGATGAGAATGTAAGACAGCGGAAACAAAGAGAAGGATGCAAAGGGCAGGTGCCACCATTAGGGAGGGCTGGCCTGCAACCCACTTTCAGAGGCTTTGCGACCACTTTTGAGAGCAGGTTGGGAAATGTTGCTCTAGAGGCCTGTCTTTTTAAAGCACAGCAACATACATTAAAAAACCCCACATTAAAACACATATGCAGCTCTGACCTGGATAGCCCAGGTAAGTCCAATCTCATCAGATGTTGGAAGCTAAGCAGGGCCACCTCTGGCATGTACTTGGATGGGAGACCTCCTTGGAATACCAGCGGCAGGAGGCGGGGGCAGGCTTTATTCAGTCACCTCTCTGAATATCTTCTAGGCCCTCAGTAGGGGTTAGTCAGCAGAGGTTGTCATGACTTCTAGGTGCATGCAGGGCCGGCTCGCTCACTAGGTGAACTAGGCATTCGCCTAGAGTGCGCCAGCCCTTAGGGGCACCAAACTGCACACACACCCCCGACAAAAGCCCTCTTCCTGACCGGGTGACCACTGATCGCCGCTGTAGGAAGCCGTCCAAGACCGAGGTGGTGGCGCTGGTGGTGCTGTCAGGGGGCTCGTGGAAAAAAACACCCGCCCATCTTCGGAGGAGACCCTACTCCGCAGGAGCCCTCCCTCGCCAGCCCCGGGGGCTCACCTCTGAGCGCTCTGCATTTGCAAGGTGCCTGGGCGCAAGGGTGTAGACTTTCCAATTTCCCGGGGGGGGGGGCTGGGGCTGGGCCAGAGGCATTGCTTTGCTAGGAGCAAGGGTGGCTCCCGGGGGAGGCTGAGCCCCTTCCTGAAAATTTCGGCGGGGGCTGAAGCCCCGCCGCCCCCACGAAGATTACGCCTATGCCTGGGCGGTTTATTCTGCACGGCTTTTCCTCTGGGGAGAAGGCGCCGCCGCTTTAACTCCCAACAACTCTGGGAAGTTCGGGGGGTGGGGGGAGAGCAGGAGGGCAATGGATCAGGCAGAATTAAGAAGAGGAGAGGTGTTCGGGAAAGTGGTCCTGAACTGTAAGGGAAAGGGAGCTCCCCTTTACCAAAGTCAGTGCGACTCTTGAGGGCAGCGGGAGGCGGCAGCTGCGGGGAATCAATAAGCCGAGCCTTAACCCGAAGGTGCACCTGCTAGCACTGAGGGAAGAGGGACCTGCGCTGGCTGTAGCCCGCCTCGGGGAGAGTGGAGCCCACCGCAGCAGGCAACACCGCCGCCACTGCCTCTCCTCTGCAGGATCCCAGGGAAGGCAGCTACTTCCATTGTAGTCTCCCCCCCCCCCCCGCTTTTCAACAGCGTTTGCACCACTGGTTTTCTCCTGTGTTGCGGGGGGCTTCGCTTTTCCCAACCACTTCCCTTCCCTCTCAGCAGCATGGGTTTAAGAAATCTCCAAGAGCCTCTCCCTTTAAGTGGACCCGCTTGCTCCTGTTCCTCCAGAAACTGATGCAGTTTCCTGAACTCAGCCTGTCAGATTCAGTTCGCTGCTGCAGAAAGCAGAAGGAAAAGGAGAGAAGAATCAGGCCGGGGTCAGGAACAGAACCAGCCTTGCGAACCCTTCCTCCCTGCGTCCCCCTCCCCACTTTGAAAGTGGAAGGGTGTTTTTTTAAGAAACTTTTTTTTACTGGTTTGGGGATAGATCGGCAGCCAGCGGACCTAAACACTAGCCTAAGCCCCGCCTCCAGCTCCCAGCAGCCCTCAGTCAGGCTTGGAGGAGCTGGAGGTAGCACGCGCTGCTTCTGCCGCCATCAGCCAGAAGGGTAAGTTGGTCGGGGTGTAAGGAGCGGGGGCTTGTTTCAGGTGGGGGTGGGAGGAAGCCCAGGCCCAGGGCTGCACCCACCCAGGAGAGAGCCCCAGGAACTCTTGTGCTGCAGGGAGCACATTGCTTCAGGATACAGAAAATCCTGGGCTCGCTGCTTTGTGTGTGTCTGTTCTCTCTGTCCCTCTCTCTCTCTGTTTCTCTCTCCCTTTCTGTTGAGGTGTGTGAGAACTGGAAAGGAGAGGCTGGGGAGCTGCTCCACCCCACTCCAGGCTGCTTCCCTTACAGCCTGACTTTCTTTCTCCAGCTTCTCCCCCTCCCCCTTCCTTCTCTCCCCATCTATTTGCTTTCTTTCCACCTCAGTGGAGTCTGGGGAGGACAGGGATCTCAGTGGGGCACAATGCCATAGAGTCCACCCCTCCAGAACATCAATTTTTTTCCCCAGGGAAAATTATATCTGTAGACCGGAAATGAGCTGTAATTCCAGGGATCCTCAGGTCCCCACCTGGAGGCTGGCATCCCTAGCTCCAGTGCTGAAATTGGAAGCTCTGGTTCTGCTGTGTGAGTTGGGGCATTCAAACCACTGGCAATGGCCTGCATTTGCCAAATGAGAATGTTTGGGGTTCTCTGTGAATTTGAGGACAGGAACTGGCACTAAAGTGAGATTGGAAAAGAGTGTGTGGCTTTCTGAAAACCCTTGTGCTACAGTAATAATTATGATACAATACAGTTTGTTAGACTTAAACCAAAGCCATTGCTCATGTTTATCATCATTATTTCCTAAAATGCATTTATGTTTGAAAATTGGTGGGCGCATGCGGGGGGTGGGGGCGCCAGAAGGTAGCCTCGCCTAGTGTGCAAAAAACCCTGGAGCCGGCCCTGGGTGTGTGCACACACATGCACATATAAAAATACAAAATAAATTAAAAACCCACATAAGCAGACTGCCTTGAGTGCTATGATGGAGGCAAAACAGGATATATAAGCAACAAATAAAATATTGCTTTGGGTACTTTTTAAAGGGAAAGGGGGAGTATAAAAAGAAATCAATAATATTGTCTGGATCGTGGATCAGGTTATCAATTTCAAAATAAGGGCATCATCCTCCATACAGGGTCAAACTATACAGTGAAATCAATGTAACAATTTTAAAGTGACTCAGGACCAATATACTCTGATTTGAAAGCCCTTTGCTCCTAACCCAAGTGCATTAGGCACAACTGCAGTTTTTTCAGTAGGGAGGGAAACCTGCTATGAAAGAGTATTTCTCTTCATTGTCCCTTCATATTTCTCAGATTCAAACCCGGCCACTGGGGGGAAATCTGGAGTTAATACCTAGTAGTCCTTGGAGGAATGGAAATTGATTGGTGATATATAACCCTTCTGAAGCGATTCTTCTAGCTACCTGGAAGATATTTTCTCAGCTACTTTGCTCACCAGTGCTTCTGCTCCACTCCAGCTTTTACCGGGAAAACCATCCTGTAATTGCTAATAGGGATGACTAAATATTCCCTGTGTGGTTACTATTTAATTTTGTTTATATATTTGGCAACAATTTCAGTTCTCCACCTTTCAGTATTGTATTCATTTGTACTGTATACACATTGTATGGCCTCTACATGTATTTTAGGGTATTTCTGCATACAATAGACACTATTTGCACATGTTTTGTGAGTGTGGGTGTGAGTGTGTATGTGTGCGTGTTTGTGTGAGGCTAATTTAATGTTGAAAATATGCACTTTTTAAGGGGGAATTCATTGCAGAAAACAAAATGGTGATAAAATAAAGAATCATGAGTTTTACTCATATAAGAGAAAAGCAAACTTCAGAGATTTTTGTGCTGAAACAGCAGGGATGAGAAATTTAAAAGCTTACCCTAGTTGCTGAACACCAAGCAAGAAACTAGTGTAGTTCTGGGAAACACTACAAAGCCTGGACCCTTCTGGTTTCATTTCCAAAGTGGAAACAGGGGAATTAACACTTGGTACATTTCTAATTGGAATTTGGGGAAAAGAAAATGTTTCCTTGGGCAATCATTCAGTAACTATTGCTATCGTATAACAGATAGATGAAAGTCATCAAGATTTGAATGTTATGTTGTTGTCAGTTTGTATAAGGACTTTGATATTTTCTGTATAAATGATCGCAATAAAATGTAACTTCAGTTCCTTTCTGAAAAACAAGTGGATAATTTCTTATTATTAAGACAGTGGATTGTAACCATGTTCATTGGAGTAAAACGTGTCACAGAAAAGCATATTATTTGCAATTTTACTAATGATTTTTTTATGATCTACATAACCGTGAAAATATGTATGCATGCAGAAGAGGCTTCTTTTATTATGGCACTTAAATGCACAAAATGTGACTGGTAACTGTTGGCAATTAGTGTGTTTGATGTGAGAATAGTCTGTACTAATATGCTGATTTAAAATGAAAATAAAGCCATAAACCTATTTCATGGGTACCAACTCTAAAGGATGTACTTCACCATCTGGATTCAGTACTTGTCACCTTCCCATCAACATGTTTGTGCTTAATTTAAAATAAAACTCAGAAGAATAGTGCCATTTAAAAAAAAATAATTCTGATATATTTTTACTTACCTGTGTTTGATTATGGAGATTCAATGTAATCTCTGTTGTCACCTTACAGACATTAACTTGTAAATGTCAAATTTCTTTTATAATCTTTCTACTATTAGATAATTTGCAATATGACCTGTATGCTGAATTCCTACACATTCATTGCACCTTTTACATCGATGAAGTATAAGGACATGTTCCAAAGTATAGACATCAAAGGATCTGAACGAATTGTTCTGCTGTTTTTAGTATGAACATTTCACACATATGCTGGAGATCGTAAAGGGATGTGTGAGTTATCTGGAACCAGAATATAAAACAAAAATGACTTTCATTATTTTTTTAAAGTTCTATTGGTAAAGGACAAAAATAAATACATCTGATAAAAAGTTCAGGCTCTGAAGGTTAGATGGGAAAATCCTTTGAGGTGAAGCATTCCCTAAGGATTAAGGATCCACTGTTCTTTGCGAACAAGAAGTAAAATTTCCCAGCACTGATTAAAGACACACTATAGTAATCAACAGCTCTAGTTCCCATCCCAGTCACTGAAGCTGACAGCGGATGGATTGTTTCTGTGGAAGTCAAAAGTAGCATGATAGAGATGTCTTTTCTAAAATCTACACAGCCTGTGAACAGAGAAAATAATGGGATACACATGTACATGAAAGGTAAGGATAACTTTATCATACCACCTCCAACTCCTTGAAGCAATCATTATCTGTCTTCAGCTCTGGAGTACTTTTTAAAGTTTAACATATGTGCACTGCATTAGAGAAGTGACTGAAAGTTAAAAAAAGCCTGTCCTAAGAAACTCATTGAAGCCTTAAACTGGGAACTTGTGTGAATAGCATTGCTTCTGTGTGCATGCAGGTCACTGAAACGCCATCAGATGGTGTTTCACAAGGAAGCGATAACATTTAAATACTTTACAATTATTCCTGAACATACTGGCCCAGAAATCAAGAGACTGGTCTCCCTGCATTCCATTAGCATGCTGAATTCCCAAGCCTTCCTCAGATGTTAGGATCCATGAGTTGTGGGATGCTGGCGACCATGCAAAGATACATTTGGTCAACAATCACCATGTTGTTTGAAAGGACCAGTTCAATAATATTCAGCCTTAGGTACATATGAACCAGAACCCTGAAAATCAGGCTATAGTGTAGCATGTGGATAGGCTATATGTGCAGACAAAATTCACATGTTGGGATTCTATGAGTTGATTTATCAATCTTCCTGAGCTGGCCATGACTGGGAGGGTGGGGTATAAATGTAATAAATAAATAAATTCCTATAGAATTACATGAGCTTTCTTTGTGAACACCAACATAATGGCCCAATTAAAATAATCCTTGGCCATCAATAGGCCCTTTGGAGTGCCTTAAAAGACAGATAACAACTGAAAGATATCAAATCTATTAGATGGGTTCTTGCCAGTGTCTACCAAGGTCCAGTTCCCACCAAGGGTTACCAGTAAAAAGAGTCGAGGCTGGTGTTGTTCAAAATAACTGTCTTTTACTGAAGAAAATATAAATCACATACAAACAATACTGATGCTCACACACATTCAATCAAGTTCCTTAGAAATACAGTATTAAACTTAAGCACGTTAGCATTAGCAGGTAGGGTGATGAGGGGTGATACTTACCTGAAGCTTTGTTCGTTCCAATGAAGAATGGATGGGAAGAAATAGAATCTAGGGAAGTTTAACACACAGCTAGAACCAGCCAGCTTGTGTGGGCAGTAGAGGCGAGGATTTGGGTATAGAGAGCTGGACAAAAGGGGAGTTAAAGCAAACAGGGGGTGTTGCGGGGATTGCAGCTAGCAAGGGCCAGGCTACTGGTCCTCACCTTTTATAGGTAACTGGGTGGGTGGTAACTGTGCAAACCTGTGGACCCACCTACCTGTTAGTCCATCCCAAATCTAATCCTATTGGTTGTGTGTAGTGAGGGGTGGCAACCTAGAGGATTGGGCAATATTGTAACTTAAGATCTAACTCAAAGTAGGGCATCTGGACAAGTGTGAAACCTCGCGTCAAGGAAACTCCTTAAGGAACCTCCTTGAAGTGCAGATGAAGCACGGCCATTCTCTGGTCATCAAAGGATCCATCTAGCAGGAAATGCCAATGTAAAATAAAGCAGAGATGCAGAATACATGACATCAGACAGTTCAACAATGGGGGCTGTTTCTCCTTAGGTTGTTCTTTTGCTGACAAAATGGAGATGTGTGCTTTCTTCACCAGGCTGGCAGTGTAGCTGACACCTACATTAACATGTAAGGCTTATGCAGACACCTTCTATGTGTAGTATCACAACAGGTGACATGTACAGCTTTCTGATCCTAAGTGTGTGTGTATGCACGGTCCATTGTGTGAGTGTAACAGCAAATATAAGTTCATAAAGCAAAATATCAGTCTCATCCTTTAACACCACACAAAGATGGATTATAAGCCATAAGGAATATGATTTCTGACATCACAGCTGACTTTGCCACCAAACTGTGCCATTTTGCTCTCACTCATAACCACTTCAGATGTGGCGACAACTTGTTCCTTCAGATCAATGGTACAGCCATGGGGACCCACATGGCCCCAGAGTATGTTAACATCATTATGGCTGACTTGGAGCAGTGCTTCCTAAACTCCCACCCACTCATACCTCTCTTATACCTGCATTACATTGATGACATTTTTATTGCCTGGGCACATGGTAAAGAAGCCCTGGACATATTCTATCAGGCATTCAATGGCTTTCACCCCACCATCAACCTGACAATGATCCAATCTATGCAAGAAATACGGTTGGTCATACGTTTTATTGGCATACTCAGACATAGTACAAAATAGGAACAAGCAAAATATACAGTTCAAGATTAAGAACAAATATGTATAAAATTCATGGTGAGTCATGCCCCTCATAAATTTTAATAGACTTCTCCAGGAATTTACTAACAGCCCTTGTGATTTCTATTTCATTATCTTTTAATAAGCGACGATAGTCAATTTACCAGATTACAGGGAGGGAAAGAGAGATTACCAAACAGTTCCCTTTCTGGACACTACTGTAAAAATACACAATAGATGCATAGACACCACCTTATACCGGAAACCTACCTACCGACAACTACATGCCTACATTACCTACATGCCTCCAGCTACCATCCTAAACATACCAAATGATCCATTGTATACAGCCAGGCTCTACACTACAGTTGCATCTGCTCCAATCCTACAGACAGAGATTCTCACCTGAGGGATCTACAAGAACCTTTTTAGAAAGTACCCACCTGATAAAGTCAAGAAACAGATTAACAAAGCCAGAATGGTACTCAGAGAAAATTTGTTGCAAGACAGACCCAAATTAAGTAAATAACAGAACACCACTAGTGGTCACATACAGCTCTCAGTTTACAACAGTTCAACACATCATCAGTGACTTACAACCTCTCCTGGATAATGACAGTTCTCTTTCACAAGTACTGGGGGGGGGGACCTTTCCTTGTGCACAGACAGCACCCCCAATATTAAGCAAGTCCTCACCCACATCTAATTTGAACATGGACACTGGTACCAGAGTTTGCCAACTTTGCTGCCACATACATCTAGACAGCGTTCCGTGCACCTTGGTGTTTAGTCATGCCGGCCACATGACCACGGAAACGTCTTCGGACAGCGCTGGCTCTTCGGATTTGAAACGGAGATGAGCACCACAACCCTAGAGTCGGATTCGACTGGCTTTCGAGCAAGGGAACCTTTACCTTTTTACATCTAGACAACACAATCACTGGACCTAACAACATCAACTAAACCATCTCAGGCTTATTCACCTGCTCATCTTCCAATATTGTATATGCCATTAAATGCCAACAATGCCCTTCGGTTCTCTACATAGGGCAAACAGGTCAAACCCTACACCAAAGTATAAATGGACATAAATCTGACATTGAGAATCACAATACTGAGAAACCTGTAGGAGAACACTTCGACCTTCCAGGATATTCAATGGGTGACCTCAAAGCAGCTGTTTTATTGCAAAGGAACTTCAGGAACAGACAAGAAAGGGAAATTGCTGAGTTGCAAGTTATTACAGCACTCAGAACAATGGAATACCCAGGACTTAATAGGGATATTGGTTTCTTATCTCACTAGATATGCTAACCGCATTCAGCCCTTACATCTGTATTCTCATCAATCCTCCAGAAGGGCCATGTCCTTTAATTTAATTTAATTTAATTTCTTATTTGATTGAGGCAACGGGCTCCCATATATGGCTTCCTTGAGGTTGCTGTCACCCATCTTATTTACTGACCACCAGCAACTGGCCTTTAATTCACCATCGGGCCAGGACTTTATAGCCAACTGACATTGTTTCAAGCTGTACCCGTTGTTTTAATTTTTATAATGTTTTATCATGTTTGAAACTGAAATTGTATTTATTATAATGATGTTACCCACCCTGAGCCTGTCCACGGAATGGGTGGGATATAAATGCAAATAATAAATGTTATGTACTAAGATGGCAGCGGCTACGCTAGCCAGGCCACGCGGTCAAGCAGACCTTCAGTCCCTAAAACAATAGCCACCGCAGATCATAGTGCGCACCAATAAGGTCACTTGGATCCTGATGTAGACCTATTATAGACTGTTTGTAAATACAGCCTATCACGGGAATTGGGGGTGTGTTGGGTGTGAGTGTGGACACACATATAAGCTGGCCTCTGACAGGCTAGTTTATCTTTTCGTTCTGATATAAACCTGAGCTGATTTCACTATGCTATGCCTGGAACTCCACTACATTTTACTGGCAGCGAGGGTGGGATCCCGATGAGCAAGCCTGACTCCAACTCTGGACCGGCACCGAGCACCGATCAACCGGACACCACACCCCACATCACTCCTTGGCAGCACTGCACCGCGCCCTGTTCCTTTGATCATCGCTCCCTGCACCACCCTTGAGTCATGGCTGCAGCTCCAGGAACCATCGAAGTATTCGACCACACGCATCCAGAGTTCTGGGAAGCCTGGGTGGACCAGTTGACAAACTACCTCACCTTCCACGACATTACTGACAGAGGTAAGAAGTGGGCCCTGCTCCTAAGCTCGTGTGGGGTAGCCACCATCCGTCTGGCCAAGGGGCTCATAGGTCTGGCAAAATTGGCCGACAAAACATACGAGGATCCCTACGGGGGGCACACACAAAAAAAGTGTGAGCCAGAGGCTAAAAAACTGTGCGCTGGCTCATACTAAGCTTAGAAGGAACACTGACACCTATATGTATGGACTGGTAATTTCCATTTCTTTGTATCTGAAGAAGTTTGTGTGCACATGAAAGCTTATACCTTGAATAAAACTTTGTTGGTCTTAAACGTGCCCTTGGACTCAGACTTTGTTTTGCTGCTTCAGACCAACATGGCTACCCGCCTGAACAAAGATTCAAGGTTAAATGAGAAGCTGTTTGGAAAGAGAGTTCATTCTTGACAACTGCCAGACTCACACAGTATGAATTCATGCAGAATTACCATGTATCTTTTTTAAAATAAAGGTTTGCTTTTTAAATCAAATGTTTGTTGGTGTAAAATTTCTTTCCCTAACACACCACCACTGAAGTTGACAGCATTTCGTGGAAAGGCTGCTATTAAAAGTGATTTTACTTGGAAATCTTTGAGTGATATCGAAATATTTCCTGCCTCATTGAGTTTGGGTAATATAACCATACTCCTCCCCAACATTAATGCTGATGAAATGTAGGCATGTGCGTTGAGGGATAAAAGAAATTCATTGCTAAGCAACTGCTGTTTCTGTAAGGAAGCCATGACAAATGTGATGCTTGATAGGAAAAAGAAAGGCAGCATGCATGGTGTTATAATTAATTTTAAAAGGGGCTCCTTCCCCACCCCCACCCTCTGTTAAAATGTAATCACTCAAGAAATAGAGATGGTCAAGTGATACTTCTGTCTAATGTGTTGCTTTTGGTAAACTATTTTCATGGTTACTCCAAGCATTTGGAGCTGCTAAAATTCGAAATAAGTGCCTTGTTTGCGCTCACTCAAAAGGATGTAACAGCAAGCATTAGCTAAAGATTGAGAGCACAGAATGAATGCAAAGGAAACCTGCCAATTAAATCTGTCTGGATCATAACAAATAAGGGGATTAGCACATTTGCTAATGGGGGCATGTGTGAAAAAGTGCATATTTTCCTCAGGAAAAGACCCTGTTACTGATCACCCCTTTACAGAAAGGGCATTGTCCACTGCTATGAAATTGTCAAGGGTACAATGCTTTTTCTTACATCTGGTGAAATACAAACCTCATCAAACACCAACAGAGTCCACAACATCACAAGCTCTGACAGCTTCTCAACCCAGTTTGTTTAATTACATATTGTGTGAGACTTGAGAATGTTTCTTTCCCTCCTGTGGTTGTTTTTCAATCTAACACCTTCTTATTCCACTGGAAGCCCTCCCTCCTTTTATCTGTCATTTATGAGACAAGGAAGATAAAATGTCCATTTCCCTTCTGAATACCAATCAATATTATTTATTTTTTAAAAAAATATGCTGCTCTTAATATTCTGAAGTACATAATAACAACTGCTTCATGAGAAAATCATCCTGTTCATCCTTATTCTGGCATGGCCCTTCTCTGAAAGGTGATTTGCATTTAACTCATACCTGCACATCAATTTGATCACATAGCATAGTAGATTGACAAGACATCAGAAAGCAGGAATATGAACAAGAGATGTATTCTGGTAATCAAAAATAGTTATCAGAATTTTTAATGAATCTTTAAATTAATCTAAGTTTACAATAAACCATCTTATAATAAAATGCAGAGTATTAGCTTGTGTTACATGATAATCAGAGAGTTACTAGCCTTATAAGGAAAACATTATATGCAACAGAAGAATTGTATTTCAGATGTACTATGAGACATGGCTATAATAAAAGTCAAATCTAGAGGGAAGATAAAAAAAACCAAATATAAAAGAATGTGCAGTCTCCCTAAATCAGACCTCTTTGCCTCTTATTCTGTTGCTTACATAATTCTGAGGTTCTCCTATCCACATAGCATAGAAACTTTGCACACTTGTGGTGGCCCTATTCTACAGGGCCATACCAAACACTTTGTGGTTTAATTTACATTTAAGTACGCTGAAGTGTAAATCAGGGATGTATGCAGCAGATGAGGCATCAAAAGGGTGTTTCCAACCATCAGGATGGTTGAAGCAGGGGGTAGTTTTTGAATAAAATAAACAGAGTGAATGTGGAGAGTTTTAAATGGATTTAACCACAACTGTCATGCTGCACTAGTGGGCTAAATCAAAGACTCTCTGGGAATCTGATACAGAATAAGCAGTTTTGCTATCTGTTTTTAAGAGTCTGCTTGCTTCCAGTATGCATACAAAGATATGTAAGTCCTCAGGGCTTACTCATCAGAATTGGAAGAGTTGCCCCTGGTCTTCTCACCATTTAGGAAAGTGGAGAGTGTTAACTCATAACTTTGACCTGAAACCTATCATGATTTTTGGAGTTCCTCAATCTCACTGTCCCTCTCTGTTACTTACTATAAGACAGTGAGAGTCTGAGAGAGCTGAGTTGCCCTGGAGTTGTATGTCCTGAGAAATCCCAATCCCCTTTGAGATTTACCCTGGTCTCCCCCAAAATCCTTCCAATACTTTGTGAGTTCGCAGGGTTCTGTATCACCCACAACTTTGCCTCTTGCATGGGCTATCTGGAAAAGAAATTTTGTCTGAACAGCCTTTATCTAGTGGGTAAGGATTCAGGGCTGTGTCTCTAAAAGCCCTTCAAAGTTCTGTTGGCCAGTTCTAGCTAGAGATATTAAAGCCTATCAGTCTTCCACTCTTGATAGTGGAGTCTAAATGTCCTTGCTTGCCCTGTCATTTGTTATAATAAAAGTACAGGTTTCCTTCCTGAGAAGAACAAAAAGGGTTTATAACTGTTTTCACATGTGCATGCATGCTTTCGTTGAGATCAGTTGCCTTTCAATCACAACATATCCAACCATACAGTTCTAGGGTTGTCTGCATCACACATGGTGTGATGTCACTTTTGGGGAAAACCCACCAGTCTGAGGGCTCACACCTGCACATTTATCTAAGATAAATTTATCTCAGTCTTCCCACAAGGAGCTCAAGGTGATATATATATATGTGTGTGTGTGTGTGTGTGTGTGTGTGTGTTTATGTATATATATATGTGTATATATATAATTTCCCCCTTTTTATTCTCCCAACACTCCTGCGAGGTAGATTAAAGTAAGAGAGACTGCCTGTCCCAAGTTCACGCAGTGCATCATGGCAAAGCGGGGATTTGACCCAGGTCTCCCCTCTTGAATGCACACCTTAATGGGGTGAGGGGGGTCTGAGTATGTCAGTGAAGCTGAGAGCAATACCATAAGGAGTTTAGACTCTGTCAAGAAGGATGTACTTTATCTTCCTTTCTTTTCAGTGTATATGCTGAACATATCATAAGGAAAAATGGATAAGGTTTCGATTAAGCTGGAATGAATATTGGTGGAAAGAACATTGACAGTTTGAGATACACAGATGATACCACATTACTGGCAGAAAACAGTGACGATCTGAAATGACTACTGATGAGCAGAAAGTGCCAAAGCCGGATTACAGCTGAACATCAAAAAGACAAAAGTAATGATTACTGAGGAATTACACAACTTAAAGGTTGACGGTGGAGAAACAGAAATTGTTCAGGATTTTCTATTACTTGGCACAACCATCAACCAAAAGGGAGACTCCAACCAAGAGATCAGAAATAGATACAGGCTGGGAAGGGCAGCCATGAAGAAACTAGAAGAGATCCTTAAATGTAAGGATGTGTCAGTGGTGACCAAGAAAGATAATTCATACTCTAGTATTCCCCATCACAATGCATGGGTGTAAAAGTTGGACAATGAAGAAAGTTGACAGGAAGAAAGTTGATTCATTTGAAATGTGGCATTGGAGGAGAGTTTTACAAGATATCATGGGCCACCAAAAAGACAAATAGATGGGCTCTATGTCAAATCAAGCCTGAACTCTCCCTAGAAGCTAAAATGACTAAACTGAGGCTATTGTACTTTGGTCACATTATGAGAAGACAAGAGTCACTGGAAAAGACAAGAATGCTAGGAAAAGTGGGACACTCGACATGAGATGGATTGACTCAATCAAGGAAGCCATGGCTTTCGCTTTGCAAGACCTGAGCAAGACTGTTAATGATAGGATGCTTTGGAGGTCAGTAATTCATAGGGTCACCATAAGTCAGAAGTGACTTGACAGCACTTAACACGCACAGTCCACATCATAGTCTGACACTACTGCCACTACCCCACACTTGCTCACTACTCAGAACCAGTTCATACATTATAAAGTTCATGCGGCAGATACATGGCCACCACAAGGACTTGGGTTAAGATGAGCACCTGGGAACTCAATTTCTAGGTGTGTGCAGACCCAATTCAGATCAGGGCAGGAGCACCCCGCGGTGGGGAGGAGGACTTCAGTCTTCTATCTCCACCTTACACCATTTTCCTGACTGAAACAGCCCCAGAGAGCCTCTATCTGCACTCAGTACATATAAGTTTTCCAACAGGAACACAATAGCCCTCTAGGGGCATTTCAGGTTGTGAAAGTGGTGCGGGGGGAAAGGCTGAAATCCCTACTCCTCACATACCACAGTTCTAATACAAATTGGGGCCTTGTTAAGACGGAATTAAGTTCCCAGCTGGGAGCTCCCAGAACACATCTGTACAAAGTTCATGTGGGGAACATGTGAACTTTGTAATGTGTTAACTGGTTCTAATATACCCTGATAGCATGAGGGCAGTGTGCATATGCAGTTTTGATCCCCAATGGTTAAACAATGTGGGGGTATGGAAGGAGGCAAGGGATTCTTTCATTCCAGTAATATTTGTGTGCAACCAACAGAAGCCCTCTCTTCTAACTTATCCTGTCTCGTTTTGGCTGCAATTGCATGAAAACACATATTCATATTTTGCTCATATAGATTATTTTTACATGTAGTCCATAACCCATATTTAGTTGCCATGTTGCTGAAATAATGTTTGTTCAAGCCAATGATTAGAACTAGGTTAATAAAATCTGTGTGCTAGACTTGTAAGTA
>NW_015175989.1:663939-678190 GCF_001447785.1 Gekko japonicus | reverse complement strand
ACTTGCCCGGGATCCCCACAGCAGCAGGGCGCCTGGGCAAGCCAAGGGACAGCATGGGTGTGGCCTAATATGCTAATGAGTGGCGCTGTCAGGGGTGTGGTCTAATATGCTAATGAGTTTTTGCTGGGCTTTTTCTACTAAAAAAGCTCTGGGTGTATGAGCATCACACGGAAGGTATTCTAGTCGCATTTAATGTGTTTTCTCTCCCTACAAAGATAGTGTATCTACCTCCAGCGATAGGCTGCTTTCAGCAGGCCAATTTCATAAAATTGTGGTAGCCTTGCTCTGTTTTTTCTTCTTCTTTATATCTGTGTACTTAAAATAAAGACCAAAAACATAATGAATAGGATACTGCAAATGTTAGCAGCAGCTCCTTCCTCAAGGCTATCCAACTTACTCAAAACAACTATTACTGCGACTTTAAATACTAACTTATGGAGGGGAATAGAGTGTCATTTGTTAACCATAGGTAGTACTGTACTGAGTTATGTCAAATGAAATATATATTATGTGTATATATACTGTTCTTAATATACTAATAAATTAAAAAAAAAAAAGCTATCCAACTGGAAATCATTTGTCTGCCACTCTCTGTACTTAGTGCAGAATGATTCATTGCAATAAAACTTTTGAAGATATTTTTGATTCAGTTCTTGCTTTTTGGTACTAGTGTGCCCTGTTCCTTCAGTGCTGATTACCACTCATATGACCCAGATCCTTTAGGTGATACCATATGAGAAGACATTTTTAAATACAGTCCAAGTTGAGAGATGTTTAGTTGCTATATGGAAAAAACAAAAGGAATGCTAGAAATGATTTTCTGAAATTGAAGAATACACTTCAGATTTATACACTCACTTTTTCCTCTCCAAAGAACCCATCTTTTCTTTTGTTCTGTTGTATACTGAGAGCAAGATTTCATGCACTCTCAGCACTGAAATGCATCTTCTATATCATCTAGAGTCCAATCTATACAAGGGGGGTTACACTACAATTGTAACACTATGTTCACTCAGTTATAACTCATAAAACAGTTAAACAGGAGCCACAAAAGATTATTTTACTCTTCAGCTCCAGCGGAAAAAATAAAATTGCATATGCTAAACCAAATAGTAAATCTAAAATTAATATCATAAACTGGTAATTGCCAACTATCTGCTTGTTCCTTTATATGCTGTGACTTCAGTAGAGTCAGTATTACATAGTTAGGAATGAAATTAGAAAACACACAACTGTGGCTTTCATACAGCTGGGCTGAATTAAAGGTGCAATAGAAAAACATCATGTATACCATGGTTTTCAGGTATCTAGAATAATCTGAATTCCCTGCAAGTCCCCTAAAAAGTCTTAGTCACTGACAACCTGTCTAAATAGTCTTCCCAACAATCTGATCTTATGATGATTAGTCAATTGTTGTTTTGGGGTTTGTTTGTTTGATGTCCACTGAGTAATTTAGATAAATTAAGTTTCTACCTTAAAGTGTATATGTATTTATAGTCATTTGGATCCTCTCCAGAGAAAATAGAGTTAGAGCACCACAGCATTCACTGTTATTACTGCATTCAGCAGCATTTTCCATATGCTCATATTATACCCTGAGGGATCGATATTGGGAGTGGGGCCAGGTCGTGGCCCAACTGGAGAGCTCTAACAGGATCACTCCAAACTGGGGAATGGATATTAAAATGCAAATGAGATTCAATGTAAGTGTAAAGTGATACATACTGGGGCAAAAATTCCCAACTTCATATATACACTAAAGGGAATTGAGCTGAGTGTAAAGTACTGGGTTCACCGCATGGAGACTCGGACTACGACATGCGTTCAGACGTGCTTATTCTATTTCACTCACAAGACAAGAGAAACTGGCCCTGCAAGGGCCAACTATACACACACCACCCTGCACACCCAGGGCCCCATAGGAGGGTTTGAATTTCCCACCAGAGGCCTATTGGTGGACACAAGGTGGTTTAGGATCCGAGGTTCCCTTTGTGTCCGGGAACCAAGCTCCTAACTTAGCCGCAGACCCCTGGTGGCAGTCCGCATACATAACACTGAGCTGACTGTGACAGACCAAGAAAGGGATCTTGGGGCAGTAGCAGATAGATCAATGAAGATGTCAATCTTGCGTGACGCTATTGTGAAAAAGGCAAATTCCATAATTAGAAAAGGAATAGAAAATAAAATTGATGCCATCATACTGCCCTTATAGATATAATTGGTGAGACCATACTTGGAATCCTGTGTACAGTTCTAATCACTGAACCTGAAAAAGGATATTGTAGAGCTTGAAAAAGTGAAGAGGAACCAAAATGATCAGGGGGCTACAGCAACTGCCCAACTGTCCTACGAGGATCAGTAAAAATACTTAGGGCTATTTATCTTAGAAAGAAAGGCAAGTAAGGGGAGACATGACAGAAGTCTATAAAAGTATGCATGGTGTGGAGAGTCATTCACTGAAGCTGACAGGTGAAGCTGACAGGTGAAAAACGAAGCACTTCTTCACATAGTGCATAGCTAAATTGCAGAATTAAAAGGGAAGTAGACAAATTCATGGAGGATGGGGCTACCAATGGCTACTAGTCACAATGGTTACTAGCTATGATGGATATCTACTCTCCACAGTTCCAGAGGCCGTATGTCTCTTCGTATCAGTTGTTGGAGAGCAGGAAGATCTTGTCCCAGTCACCCTTCTTGTGTGCTTCCTAGAGGCTGCTGGTCAGCCACTGAATGAACAGAATGCTGGACTTGATGGACCTTTGGTCTCATCCACCATGGCTCTTCTTACGCTCTTAGCAGACATCTATATAATTCTGTGCTACCTACTCCAACATTATTCCAAAATCCATTTCATTGCAAGTCCTGCAGGTGGCTTATATTGAGATCAACCCATTGTTACATCCATGAACTTTCCCCTTCTCACAATCATCCTTTCTTGGGACACGTGTTAGCTCATCTTACCCGACGCTAGCCACATTCAATGTGAGAGAAATTGTCAAGCACCTGGCCCTATAAGGAGAACCATGATCTATTCTGTAAGCATACATTGACCTGTCTAAGACTACCTCTGACTTGTGACCATCCAGGTACCTGGTCTGGCCATTGTATCACATATCTGTCTCCAACCACCTAAGAGCTGCATAGAGGCTTTTGGTCCCTCTGCTGTTCCTCTGAAACTTAACCTTTATATTATTGTCAGACTAAATGCTACAGCCCTCAGGAAGTGGATCTGTGCCTGGAGTCCAGAGAGTCAGGTAGCTGTAATTCCCTGATGTACCTCTTGCTCTTTGGCTTCTTGCCTCTCCTTTTTGACTGATATACTGCACAGTGCACATAGACTTTTCCAATATTTGTATCTAAGTATCAGCTTTCTATTATTTGACTATTACTACTGTATATTTGAAGTTAGCATGGCTACATTGTGCTAATTAACATATTCTGAACTTGTGCTCATAGATTCAACATTTTGGCAATTATCACACTGGTGCATGTGTGTATCATTGCCCACATATGGCAACTTCTTACAGGTAGATGTAAAACCTTAGCCACCAACACCATCAACCTAGAACTGCGAGGCTAAAGGAAAGTTTTCTTCCTTACGCTCAGGCTACTCTAGTGTGAATTTGGACTTAATTGGAATGAAAGGACACATCACATAAAGTAATAGTTTCGTGGCTTGTTCTGGAAACAGGATTCTTTTTCAATAAAGCTTTTGTTGCAGGCCTAACTTTTAATGACTGTCTTTTTCTTTGAAACCTAAAGAACCACCACCATTCTATTTCACTTGAATTTCCGGAAGCATCTGACTGACATTGACTCAGAATCCTGGAAGACACGGATTTTAGAATGATCCACTTATTATAAGCCAGAATGGTAGAGTGGTTTGAACATCATCCAAGGAACTAGGAGCCCCACGTTCGGAGCCCCACAGTGCCATAAAAGCTAGCTGGGTTACCTTGAGCCAGCCACTGCGTTTCAACCGAACCTACTTCACTAGGGCTGCCAGCAACCTGAGAAAAGTGTCCTGTCCCTTTAATAGAGTCTTAATGCATGGAAATTAATAGTTGAAACTTTTCATGTCATAATGGTAAGTAACATCCTGTTGAGTGTCTGTTAAAGAGGCAAGCCATTTTTTTCTCCAGGTTGTTAGCAGCTCTATAACTCATGGATTATTTTTTTTTAGGATAAAATGGGGGACAGGAAAATGCTGCTGTAAGCTGATTCAGGTCCCCACTAGGGAGAAAAGCGGGGTATAAAAATACAGTGGTCTTCCCATGGAAGCAATTCTGCAGGGACTTCTTATACTTTTGTTGCTGAAGCTTGAGATGACAGAGGCAAGAACAAGTGTTATCTGAATTAAACCTTTCAATTTTGATGCCTGCTGGTATCAAATAGCTCACAGTAAGTTTTTAGCTAAATGTAGAAAAGAACTGAAAGACATATCCATTCAGAGCTCCTAAGTGCCTTGCTCCACAGTATCACTTAATTTACTGATAAAAAGCCCCCTGCCCAGGCTACATACTTGACATACCACCTAATGATCCATCATGTAATTTCTCAGTTCTCACCATTCAGCTACAAGTCCTATTTTGGGAACTGGAAAAAAAAATCACTTTTCTTTTTCTCAAGTCAATTTCTATTAATTTTAGTGGACAATTCAGTGATGATTTTTATTGAACCATAAGATATGCTATTTATTATTTATTTATTCGTCTAATTTGTACCCCACCCTCTCCACCAAGGCAGGCTTACAGACAATATGTTAAAACAGTTAAAACACCACAATTAAATAAAATCACAACAATACAAAATAAAACATATCATAAAGTGCTAGTATCATTCATAGCTGATGGCAGCGTTCACAGCATCCATATGATCAACTACCACTGTAGTCTGAGTTTTGTCAGGGTATTGATCCTATGTTGGTGTTGGTATTGGGGCCAGGGCCTAGTTGTTGGAAGGGCACCCTAATCGAAAGCCTGGTGGAAGAGCTCTGCTTTACAGGCCCTGTGGAATTGTAAAAGGTCCTGCAGGGCCCTGATGTCATCCAGGAGCTCATTCCACTAGTACGGGGCCGCCACTGAGAAGGCCCTAGCCCTCATCACAGCTAGTCTGACTTCTTTTGGGCCTGGAAGGGCCAAACAATTTTGGGACACAGATCTTAGTGCCCTCTGGGGAACATGTGGGGGGAAGGCAGTCCCTTAAAAAAGTTCCTTTTTTGTCATATAAACATTTGAAATTGTGAACAATTTTTGTTGTAAAACAAGGACTAGAGAAGTACAGTGCCAGAAAATTGTTCCATAAACTCCAAATTTGAGTGACCACAGAATGCTAGTACTTATGCTTTAATCTTTCTTTAACTTCAAAAGTAAATAAATTTTTAAAAGGGGCGGAAGGGTAAAATCTTGATTAGCAGAGGCTTGACCATTGCGGTGGCAGAATTAGGCTTAAATAAAGTTCAGTGGCTCGTAAGCACCAATCAATAACCCCATGGGAGGGACAGAGGGGTCTGTGGGATCAACCCTGCAGCCGTGCGGCCGGGGATGAGGCTTGCAGACTGCCTATGGGGATGGCCACAACGGAGACTCAGCGCTGGCCGTGCGGTGGTGTTTGAGGGCTCCTGAAGGTGCATCCCAATCTTGGCTCGGCTGGGTTCGTAAACGACTTAAAGTTGGCTCCAACCCGGGGCCATGGTGTCTTGCCGTTTATACGGTTTAAGGATGGGGGTCAAAGTGACACCAGGCCTTGCCATGCCGCTGTTTTCATATTTGCCCTTTGCCGTTAAGTTAACATTTTAATAAAAGGCCTTATTTTATCCAACCTTGTTGTCTGACTATTTCTTCCATCTGGGGGAGCAATGCCCCTGGATGAGTGCCTCTGCTTTTGCTACAACAGACTACTTTTGCTACAATGGACTACTCTGCTATCCATTTGTGTTCATATCAACAGAGTACTGCACTCATGTATAGAGCGAAAAGCATGAATATTTTATCTAGTGGGAAAAACAGGCTATTGCCCAGTGCCCACCACATACAGGAGAATCAGAAATACTGTCGTTGGATTACAGGGAGAGAGTGGCTGTGGTTACACGGCACGGTAATTGCGCCTTGTTCCCGCTTTAATTTAAACGGGAATATTTTGCTGCGGGTTTGGATGTCTACAGAGCCATCCACCTTACCGGCTGCTGGCTGTCCCCCTCACCCTCGTCCCCATCTGGCAGCGGCAGCAGCTGCCCCTGGGCGGCTGCGGGGTGTCCTTGTCAAACTTCTAGGTTGTCAGTTTTCCCCCCCCCCTCTTGCTATGACTCGCAATTACCATGCCGTGTAACCACAGCCTGTCTCTACTCATGTAGGCAGCTTTCTTCCCCTCCTTGCCATCGGCCCAGTCGCCGCCGGCCTGGTGCGCCTTCTCCTGACGCTTCTGGGTGGCCAGGAGGTTGAGCCCCAGCAGGAAGGCGCGCGGTGCTGGTTGCGCTGCTCGGGTGCCATCTCTGCCACCTCCTTGCCGCCCCTGTCCAGGCTGCCGGAGCCCCCACCTCTCGTTCGTACCTCCACCAGGATGCTGTAAGCACTAACATTAAAAAAAAAAATCTACAGAGAGCGGTCAGACAGCCCTATTCGCAATCATAGTGAAAGAGGGCTGTCCATATAGGTGAAATCGCACGTTCAAAGCGCAAGATCCAGGAAAGTACTTGATTTCCCCGGGGTCAGGAAAACCCGCAAGCATTGCGAGAGTGAGCCTGCTTTGGCGCGGGAGGTGGATTGGCGCATGTGAACAGAAAATGTAAATGCGGGAGGAAACAGCAGCGAATCCCGATCAAAGGGACAGTGTGACCGACCCCAGTGACTGAGGGTGTTGACCTTGCCTCAGCCTATACACATTTGACAGACAGTGCCTATGGCATAGTTTGTGCCATGCGCACACACAGGTGTGTGTCATGGGTGGGGGTGGGGCCAACATTGAGTTTCCATCCATAAATATGGGAGACCACCAGTGTTCCCTCTAAGCTGAGTTAGTGTGAGCTAGCTCACAGTTTTTTAGCCTCCAGCTCACACATTTTTGTCTTCGCTCAGGAAGGATGGCTCCAGAGCAAGCTAGTTTATGCAGCAGCCGAATCGCTCGCTCACAACTTTAATGCCCAGTAGCTCACAAAGTAGACTTTTTGCTCACAAGACTCCACAGCTTAGAGGGAACATTGGAGACCACTACTGTATACTTTACTCAGAGACCAGAAATACCTCAATGTAGTGCTGAACAGCAGCATTCAAAAAGGAACACTTGGTACGCAGTGTCCACTTTGCACTAACAACAAAACTGAATAAGAAGGAAGAACAACAACAAAAAACAAACCAAAACCAAAAGTCTGACAAATGGCACTTGTCTTCCCAGTATGCTTTACCTTCCCCATGTTTCTCCTGTATCCCCACCCACAAGGAGGGACCCATTCAACATACACAGAGGACTGCCATCACTCCCTGTGCTATGCAGATCACAAATGATGGACTTAAGGAGATTCAATGATGGAAAAAGCTGTACCTATCAATTCTCCCTTACTCTGCTTTCTCAGCTATGGGGAGCCCTTGCAGGGGTAGGAAGTCTGGAATCTGCATTCCTGTAAGATACTTTCAGTCTGATCTTATTCCATAACAGCTATGGCTCTTTCAGTTGTGGTCTCCTTTTTTATAAGTGTTGGCAGATACCAAACCACAATGTTTTTTTCATTGTTACTTACCTCAGGTGTCTCCGTATCGTGTTGATGTATGCACATTGGGAAGAGAAGGGGTGGGGTGAGTGCTCTGCCACATCCCCCCCCCACTAGAAGTCTGAATCTTTCTGTGGATCTTGCTAACCAAGTGCTAGCAAGTGTTAAGAGTGCTAGTATAACCTCTGCATGTGGGAGTTCTATAGGGCTAAATGTGGGACAGAACTTGCAAGACAGTGTAAGTTAATAAATTTCTTTAAGTGAAAACTCTCCAGTACACAAAACAATATGTAAAGATTTGTATACCTAAACACATAGGTGTAACACAGAATAGAAGCTTGTAGAAGACAACGTATTTCAATTCAATAAAGCAACTGTTATTGATTGATACAAGTTTGTCTGCTCCACCAAGTGCCGGACACTTCCAATGCTGTTCTCCTGTTTACATGCATTAACTGGACATCACAGGCTTCAGCTTGAGAAATACAGCCCTACAAAGTATATACAGATATACTAAATTTACCCCCCATTCCACTTAAAATTTCACATACACAAATTTCAATTACCTTAGACACGGTGATTACTGCTGAGAATTGTACAGTTCTCCATCAAACAGGGTCTCCCTTTGCTGCTAGCCTCCATTCACAGCCTCCTCCCCTAGTGGGCTAAACCAATTAGTTCATGGGTGCTACACGAGCAAGTGCTAGCAGGAATTGATTGGGGTATCCTGACAACAACAAAAATCCTGAAAGGAGTTGAGCAAAATGAAAGACCTCAGGTATTACTAAGAGTTGCCCAAAAGTGGATTGGTTTGATTACTCTGGTTGGCTATCACATGTCCTAGTCCTTTTTCCCAGTCAGCTAGCCAGGAATAAAATATGGAATTCCTGGGCTATTTGTATAAGAGACCCACTATGAAAGTAGGGCAGAACATATAGTAGACTTGTACCATCATGGGACTTTTATATGTAGCTGTGTAGTTATTGTTCTGTGGAGTGGGAAAACTGACTTCTCATTTTATAGTCCCTGCCTTTCTACATCTGAAATTGTTGTCACTAACAGGAGTCCCTCAAAAAGAATGTTGTGCCTTGTAAAAGCCATGTCCTTATCTCCCAAACATAGGATTTAAGCTTCCATCTCCTGTTTCACCTTGCACTGCCATTTCCTATTTAGATACTTGGCAGCTCAGTCCGCAGCCTGGTGCATCTCATAGACATAGGAGTGCACTGCTATGAAATTTGTGAGGGCAGATGTACTGATCCTACAGTTCAAACCCTTCTCCTAGGATACCTCTGAGTTCTCCATATAGGCACTATGGGGACTTGTAGTCTCTTTCTGGTTCCCTTCCGATGCATCGTTTGAAATGGGGTACATGCCTAGGCTGTGCGAATGAACACCACCAACAACAACAACACATGCCTAGGCTGGGTTGGTTGGTTCATTTACTAGTGTGTCAACAGATTTCTTTTCTGCATGGATTACCACCCATGTACAACATACTGACTGTAGTATCAGGCAGTTTTGCTATGTCAGCTTTAATTTCTACAAATATGCTGGAAAAACAAAAAGAGCCTTGGTCACCTTAAAGACTAACAGATATAAAATACAAACTTCTGTGGCCTAGAACACACTTTTATCAGATTCATGCAGTGAAACCTCAGTTGGCAGAAATATAGAGGGACATGATAAAGAGTGTGTTATAACACTGTTAAGTTGCATCGTCTACCAGAAGTAGCTGGTAGGCCTGGGCCAAATCCATCTTCCTGAATATCTTGGCGCCTGCCAGAGAGGCCAAGACGTGGCTGACCATTGAAACCGGGTAGGAGTGGTCCTGCAGTGTTTTATTGATGATACATTTGTAGTCTGTGCAGATGCGGATGTCCCCGTTGGGCTTTATGGATATCACGATCGGGGTTTCCCAGAGGGTATGGGGGACCAGCTCTAATACGCCTTGATCCACCAGGCGATCCAACTCCTTATCTATTTTCAGCTTCAATGCGAATGGGATGTGCCTGGCCTTCAGCTGTATGGGCCACACCTCTGGGCTTAGCTGCAGGGAGACAGGGGGTCCAGTGTAGTGGCCGAGCGTCCCATCGAAGATGGCCGGGAACTCGCCGCACACTTTCTGAAAGTCTCTCGTGGCAATGTGGTGCACACCCGTGACTCAGAACACCAGGGGCGTGTACCAGGCTAGTCCTAGGAGACTCATGTGACTGGCCACCATCACCAGCAAGCCCCAAAATCTGTCAAATTCCTAGTACTGCACCCGGAACTTGCCCATCTCTCTTATAGCCACCGCATTTTGTTGGAAGTCCCGTAGTGTAAACCCGGCAGGCCTGAGTGGAGGGCCCTCCCGTGGGCAGAGCCCACTTAAAGTGTCCTCCAAGATTATGGAAATGGAGGACCCGGTGTCTAGCTCCATCGTGCAGGGAGCCCCCTCGATCAATACAGTCACATTAGGAGCCACCACTGATGAATGTGCCCTGGAACATCTTCTGGCCTGAAATTTAGAACATCTTCTGGCCTGAGACCGCACTGGAGGCTACTCCTATCATTGGGTGTGATTTGGATTATCGCCACTATCTGTCAGTTTTACTTGTAAACTGTTGCTGTTTTAACTTGGTACTGTATTTATTAATAGTTTTAACTCTGTATTGTTTACGTTATTTTAACTCTGTTAGCCGCCTTGAGCCAACATGCCCGGCAAGGTGGGATACAAATATAAATAATACATATAAATAAATAATATTAATTTTATTGGGAGTGCCCGGGGGTAAGTTCAGTACCTCTTGTTGCTGGATGGAGGTGGTGTATAGTTCTGTTGTGTGTGCTGGGGTTGCTATTGGTCGCCTCCTATTTCCCTTAGCGTGGCAGGCTTGGGCGATGTGGCCAACCTTTCTGCAGGTCCAACACGTGGAGTCCCGGAAACAACAGGATCTTCGCTCGTGGGGATCCCCACAGGTGGCGCATGGTATCTATATGGTGCTTTCGACGGTGTGTCATGGAGCAGAGGGGCGAGCATTGCGGCAGCCTGGGCATAATAGTTACAGGACCTCTTCGTTGTCAGATTTGTCCGAGGCTATGGCAGCCTGGTGCACTGCTGCGGAATGGGGTTTGGCCTTCTGGTTGCCACCCTCCCGGGACTTCTCAAACGCTGCAGCCACTTGGAGTGCCTTTTGGAGATTTACGCCCTCTTGGCTGAACAGCTTGTGCCAGAGCTTCTCGTCCCTGAGGCCAAACACAAAACAGTCTAGGTGTGCTTCCTCGAGGTTTGTGTACTCACAATGAAGTGCCAGTCGATGCAGGGCGGCAACATAGTCAGAGGTCAATTCACTGGGCCTCTGGCTCCTCTCGAAGAAATTGAGGTGGCAAGCCAGTCAGGTGGGTTTGGGCATGAAGTGGTCGGTGAGCACCTAGATGAGCTGTCGAAAGTGGCGAGTTTCAGTGTGGTTGGTGCGATGAGGCCTTGTGCTAGCTTCAAGGTGGCGATCCCGCAAGAGCTGAGCAACAGAGCCTTCTTCTTAGCAGCGTCATCGATGTCTTGGGTCTCCATGAAGTACGTTAGGCGTTCTACCCAGGCCTCCTATTTCTCTGGGTGGGGTTGAACTCAGGCAACAGTCCTGGAGGCAGCAATGGTCCCAGTTCCGATGAGATGCGCATGGCACTAGAGCTTGATGTGCGCGGCACTAGAGCTCATTGCACGGTGCGGTGCAGATGGGTGCAGGGCTGGCTCAACAGGATCCCATCCTCGTCGCCACTGTTAAGTAGTGGGTTCCATGGATGAACACACCCCAAGTCTAGTGATCAGCTCTAATTTATTAGTGATTTCAGCAAGGAGACTGAAGACCAAATCCCAGGCAGAAGCCTGGTTTTTAAGCATGCAAAAGACCACACCTCAAACACTCCCATTCCCAACAACAGGCTATTTACATTACATTGTTTCTCTATTGGTCCATTCTAGGATCCTAGCTGACTATTGTTTTGTGGACACAAGCTCAACCTGACCCCAGGGCTAGCTTAGGGATGACCCATCCTTAGTACACAACAAACACTGAAAATCAAGAGGTTTTGTTGATGACATTTCTGTACAAAACTCTTAAGTACACAAGATAAGCAAGTAACTTTTCACAACATCTGTAATCAAGAGGTGATGAGGTGGGTGCTAGCCAATAAACGCTTATGCATCAGTAAATTAGTCTTTAAAGTCTTTGCTGCAAGAGACTAATACAGTTATCCCAATAGTCTCGTACTGTTAACTCTTCTTCTGCTACACCATTTATCTCAAATATGTAATGTCCATGTCACTAGAACTAACAGTAGTGTAATATTAGGAGCAACCAAGATATTCAAGCCATTGAGCTGGACAGTTTGTAAAGGATTGTTTAAGAAATAAGGGCTGATTATCACTCAGATTCTCTCCCTAATAAGTATGAAGAGGAATGAGATGCTGTGGACAGAGCCTGCCTTCTGGACAGTCTTGTTCTGGAACTCTGCTCCTTAAATCTGTGCACAGGAAGAGACCAGAAATGAAAGGGGGGGGGGAAGCACTATGCACATGCTAAGAGGCTTGTTTCCTTATATTTGTAAATATTCTAGGAGGGAATTATTAGTTTGGAGGGGGAAAACATAAGCTGGAGGAGGATACAAGTAATGGTAACCATAGCAGCATTCCCGGTGATGAAGAGAAAGCATGTTTAAAACTGTGCTGGAGAAAGGAGCTGCAGCTGTACTATACCTGGGGAAGTGCTGAATTCCTTAAAAGGTGTTATTGGATCTAAAAGACTGCTGTTGCACCTGTTCTAGAAGTCTCCCCCGGCCCCCATTCTGTGCGGGGCAGGCTGTAGTTACTCCTTTATGCCAACTGCATGGCACACTCTGCACAACCTCACAAACCTACCCCCTGCTACTTTATTACTAACACTGCCCAGTCTTCTCGTTGACTTCAATTCCCCCAGCAGTAACCCAACCAGTGTTTAAAACTATGGATTTGACGAACTACCGGGTCTCTGTTTCTCTACCTATTAAGCGGCAGCAATCTCCCCCGGCCCGGCCCAAATGCGCGGGCGCTGGAGAGTAGAATGCAACTAGAAATGCGGCTCCTTGAACTCTCTGTTGTGCTACCACCTTCAAAAGACATTTCTGTATCAAGTAGCCTCGGAAAAGAAACAATTCCAGAGTTGTCGGTCTGTTGCTAATCTAGGTTAATTTACTGCGGCAAAAACAAGCACAAGTCCTGTTACGTTTTAACAAAAACATTTATGCTAGCAGACTTTTTTGTATACTGGAGGCCGTCCCTTTAGATGCTCTTAAGAGATTTTATGGGGCGGGTGTGTGTTAAGTTTTCAAGATGCCACAAGACACCCGCTTACTTTAGAAGATAGGTCCAGGCGATCAGCGACTCCCAAACGAGCCCGCGCAAGCGCCGTACCACGCTCATAAGACGCCTGAAAGTAGGCATTGCGCCTGCGCCAGATTTTAGCTGGTAAGGGGAAGAAAGGAAGGAAGGAAAGAAAGAGGCGGAGCTGGGTGCGTTGCGCGGCTCATTTGCCATGGCCGCTTTTGGGGTGGCCGGGGAGATGGGGTCTCTCGCTTCTCTCTTCGCCTCCTCTCAAGGCCCCAGCGGCGCTTAGGTCGCACTCGCGTGGGACGGGGCGCGATGCCACGGAGGCTTCTCTTGCCCGCCTCGCCGCCACACTGGCTTCTGCCGGGGCTGCTCGTGATGGCTGCGCTGTGCGGCGGAGTTGTCCCCTCGGCTGCCCCCGCCTCTCCGCGGCCGCCGTCTGTTACCCCGCGCAACTCCAGCTCTCGCGGCGGCGAGACGACGCGGAGCGGCAATGCAAGCAATAGCAGCCGGCAGGTCCCGAGGCCTGAGGCCGGCCAGCTCATGACCCAGCGCGCCCTCTCTGTGCTCGTCTTGGCCAGCGCCGCCCTCATCGTCTACTTCGTGATCCGGACAGTGCGGTGAGCGGTGCCGCTTGCTGGCTGAAGCCGGGCACCTTTGGGGACCGGGTTTCCTTAGGCACCTCGGAACGTATATGCATGGGCAGCCGGGAATGGGCCTACCTCGCGCAGAGCGGGTCCCCGTCCCCCCCATCTCCAAGTCACTTGCAGGACACCCCCCCCATGATGCACTGTGCTGTCAGTCCTCCAGTTTTTGTATTTGACAGCCAAGGCTTCAGTGGAGTGTCTAAATCAATTCTCTGACTTCGTTGGTGATATCTCTAAGTCTGACAGCTAGTTTTCCTGGCACATGCTTACTTCAGACAGCAGCCAGATGTAGGCCCACTGAATGGTGCAGCCAAATATAATTAAAAGATTACCAAGTTTAACGTTCGCATTGACAAGAAGTACTTGGTCCTTAAAGCCTCCTGTAAGCTGGCAGCTAAAGGATTGACTGGTTAACTGGAATCAATATGTAACATTCTGCTCCTATTGCCTTTTGGCTGTCATCCCCTCCGTAGGATTGTAGTGATAATAAAAACCACAAGTGGAGTGGTTCCCTGTCAGAGTCTCCTTAGAGAGCTGTACTCCTGGGCTCCCTTCCTGGCT
>NW_015175989.1:620270-663927 GCF_001447785.1 Gekko japonicus | reverse complement strand
GCATAGTTTTTGGCAGCCCTGCCTCTTAGCTTCTCCTTTTCACATTTCTGTCATCTGTTGTCAGCCAAGGCTCTACTTTTAAGGCCAGTGCTTGTCTGGGTCCTCCCTCTGTAGCTCTTGCAACAGCCTCCTTGTAGTGCACATTCCCTCCTTATCTTAAACGCGGTGTACTCCTTGATTTGCTCTGGCTTTCCACAATTACTTTTGTCCTAGTATCTGATTCTTTACATGCCCTTCTTTTATATATCTGTTTTAATTCCTGTTTTAATCTTCCGCTTACAATTGTTTCAGTCTTTTTTGCCTCTATCCCTTAGTTTCCCTGACTCTTGAAACGTCTTCACTGGTGAAAACAGACATGCAGCTGTTCTATACTGAGTTAGGCTATTGTTCTGCCTAGCTCAGGATGCTACCTGGCTGCTACCTGATGCTTTTTAACTGGAGATGCCAGGGATTGAACTTTGACCTTCCTGCATTTAAAGCAGACACTGTCACTCAGCTATGCGGACTATGCACTGATATGGAGAAATTGAGGAAAACCTCCTCCAGTCTTTTAATTGAAAAACTAGAAATTTGAGGTGGGGTTTGAAGATGAGAGAAAAAACATCATATAATTTTTATGACAATATTATGTGTACAATATTTCTTTAAAAAGCACTCTAAAATAACACTGACACTCTTGCATTCAGATGTAATGTTAGGGGTGATAGTTTTGCTCCTACAAAGGATCATTCTTTAAGACTTTCAGGCATTGTCAAATACAAAACATCTCTAGTTTTGCACCTGAAAAATGCTGGCAAAGCCTACATAACAGGGCTTTTGACTCCCCTTGGGAGTCCTCCATCTTTCACATTAAATAAAATAAACTGATTGAATATGTGTTTGCATTTTCAAATAATCATTGGACAGACAAACATGAAAGAGTTTTAAAGTTACTTTCAGTTCATTCAGGGTTTCTAATTTTCCGTAGTCTCTGAAGCTTAAGTGAATGTTCAGCAACAAAAGCTGTGAATCTTTCAGAAACTGATTAAAGAAATAAATCTGAGTTACACTAACATTATTAAAGAAGTGTTATTTACAGAGATGGAAGAGAATATAAATGGATATGGAATCAGAATAGCTAATTTTCTTTGGAATTACTATAACACTTGCAGCCTCTTCTTGTGTATATTACTTCACAAGCAAGTGCTTCCCCTTCCTCCTTTCATGGCTTCAAAAGTCCTGGATAAATTATATCCTTATGGAAAGCTGCCTAGTTGACTAAATAGTCCATGCCATCACAACAGTTCACCCAATCAGAGTTGGAGGCTTTGCTGCTGCAAGCATAATGCAGTATAGATTGGTATAATAAATATAGAATAAGCCACAGGACTAATCCCACTTGTAACAAGTAAATCAATGATTTTATGATATTATTTTAGGTAAAGGGCTTATACTTAACAGCTGCTTGCAAGTAGGCGAGACTGCAGCAGCACTTGCAGTCCTTTAGAGTAGTCAGCATCGCCTTATTCTTGGTCTACATTATTTAATGTTTTGAAGCCCTGTATTTAGTATACACTTATAAAATGATACTACCTGGTTACCTGTGGCAGGTAAGAATCAGGTCCACATGACTAGGCAATGCAAGAACTGGAGGTTGCCCCCAAACTCTTAGATAAAACAGTCGATTAGCAAACTGTTTTATAGTCTACTTTGCAAGGCTTCTATGCTATATGGCTCATTCATTGCTCAAGGTTCCTTTTGTCTCATTGGCGTGCTTGTCCTGTTATGGTTTCTGGACATATCTCTGTGTGACATGGTACTGCTGGTCATATTTGTGATTCGTGAGTGCTGTTTGGGCTGCAGCCTTAGCACTTACTATTGTTGAATTCTTGCACATATTTTTCCTAATATGATTGCCTCACTGAGTCTTGATTAACATGGACAGGATTGTAATTGTTAACTTTTTGCCTGCAGTGCTCATCACACTTGTATTTTGCCCAAATCTGACTTAAGTAAGGCCATGTAGTTTCATCATTCTGAGTTGGCTGCATTGGTCCAGATGATGTTCCACTGTGCCAGTGCAGTGCAAGCAGTTACACATCAGTAGCACAACAGGTGTTGTTACCTGAGTGTCTACTTTTCATAGATAACAAGTCTACAGTTTGATGAGGGTGTGCATCCTGTGGAATGTCCTGGGTTCAATCTCTGACATTTCTATTTAAGAGATTTCACCTAATATTTCACAATTATGGAATGCACTGCTGCAAGACATGGTAGTACAGCTGGCTTAAATTGCTTTAAAGGGATTAGAGCAGTTATTGGAGAATAGATCTGTTAATGGATAAGTGCTGTTCGCATGTTCAATGGAAAATGATGGGGAAAGCATGGAATTTGAGGGTATATTTTGTCATGTATTGTTCATGGGTTTTTATTTACTTCTACGCCGTTCTCTCAGTCTATCATTTCAGCCCAAAGGGTCCCAAGGCAGTGTACAACATGAGCTAGAAACATTGTAAGCCTGTTTAAAAATAGAAGGTTAAATGTGAATGGCCACCAAATAAAAGCAGCCATAGAAAGCATAAAACAGTACCAGCAATTAAATGGCACTGAGATGAACCACAGCTAGCTATACATAGCAGCGAGCTAAGCTAATGCAGTGAAGAAAAGCAGCAATAAAAGGCAAGCCAAAATCTTAGTTAATAAACCTGGGCAAATAACAGGATCGGCACAAGCTAAATAACTATTTTATTATTTAATTAATTTCTACCCCGCCCTCCCCGCCTTGGCAGGCTCAGGGTGGCTTTCATGGAATTTTACATGGGAGATAATTCCACAACTATTGGGGCAATAATTCCACAGCAGAGACCACAGAAGAGGCCTCTGCCTATTTTATGTTGGCTTAGTGGTGGCCAAAGGAGCAGATCCTCTGAACCAGTTCTTACAGAAGAATGTCCTGAACCAAAAGCCTGTAGAGCCTTAGAGGTGAATTAGTGCCTGGGATCTAATCAAGAGCCAGGGAAGATCTTCTAACATTGTCAAGATGTGTGCCATATATTCTGTGTTAGTTAGCAATTTCGCTACTATAGTTAAGGCCAGTGGAAGCTTCCAGAGAGCCTTCAAAGGCAGCCTGTGTTGAGTCTATTGTAGTAGTCTCTCAGCATGTTATTACAGTCGTGGTCAAATCACTTTTCTTAAGGGAGGATTGTAGTTTATTTATTTATTATTTCGATTTATATCCTGCCCTTCCCACAAGTGGGCTAAGAGCATTCTTAAAATAAGCCAGTCAGACAATAAATAACAGTACTAAATTAATACAATTAAACCAATTTAAAACATTTAAAGTGGGCAGTGCAGTATATTCAGTTTCAATTCCTACAGCTGGGAAATGAATGGGCCAGCACCAAGACATAGTGGCCTCATGTAGCAGCAATAATAGGGAGGCCTGCTGGTAGATATCCACTGCCTCAATCAAATCAAAGGCAGAACAGCTCTGTTTTGCAGGCCCTGCGAAACTGTAACAGATCTCGCAGGGCCTTGATCTCAATCAGAAGCATGTTCCACCAGACTGGGGCCAGGGGGCTGAAAAAGCCCTGGCCCTGGTTGAGACTAGTTAGCAAACCAACAGGAGTTGTCTGAAGGAGCTATGTGCCACTTGAGACTTGAGTGCCTGTATGTATGGAAATCGTGCAGCACTCATCTTCATGCCTGCTCTTTGCAGGGTGGGTAAACCCAATCTTAAACAGTCTGACTACACAAAACTTGAGTGCAGAGCCTCTGGATGGGTCCTTTTGGAAATACAATGCCGATCCCTAGGTCTCATCCATCAGAGCTTCTGTTCTTCTCTAAAGTTAAGTGGTATTTATTAGCAAGGACACATTCTCAATGAGAATTGGTTAAATGTGAAATGGTATTTAACTTTCACCAGAAATTAGATATAGTCTAAATAAGGAAACTATATCCAAAATGTATTTCAATGTATGATAATCCACCCTAATTTAAAATGACATTTCTGTGAAATTGAGATCCTTTAGAAGGGTAACTGGTATATTTCTTGGTATAAAATCTGCATTTTGTAAATTCATGCAAGTGTGTTCAGCTTCAAGGAATAACGTTTTTGTGGAAATGGGATGCTTTCAAAATGAAGATGTTGCTTTATTGTTTCATTTTATTTTCCTGCATCATGAACCTTGCAATTTAGAAAAAAGAATCATTAGAAGTTTAAATTATCTTCAGATGATAATTTTATGAAATGTACTTTTAAAATGTGCATTTGCATGATATATACATTTCACTGCCGATGAGTGTCATAGATGCTTAAACTGCTGTTGTGCTTTGAGTCTGTATTAAACTTATAAATGATACTGTTCAGCAACGACTTTTATCACAAGTAATCTTTTCTTGAAAAACCAAGGACAGCTTGTATGCTTTTGTTTTCTAAGTCCATTATATATATATATTTGGAGTTACTTTCACAAGAACATTTTTTGAAGTTGGATCCACAAATGAAGCTTTGGAGTAAAATAGAACAGAAGCTGTCATACTAATAGAAACAAACCATACAACCTAGACTGATTTGTGATTAATGTAGTCTCAAACCTGTTGATACTTATCGTTGTTGTTTGTTGTTACTATTACCGTTGTTATTGTTACTATTATCGTTGTTGTTGTTGTCATCATCTTAAGGCCGTGACCTGGATAGTCCAGGCTAACCTGATCTTGTCAGATCTTGGAGGCTAAAGAGGTCAGCCTTAGTCAGTATTTGGATGGGAGACCACCAAGGAATACCAGGGTCACTATGCAGTGGCAGGCAATGGCAAACCACCTCTGAATGTCTCTTGCCCTGCATGGTCACCATAAGTTGGCAGCAACTTGATGGGGGGAAAAATAGTCTTAAGATAATTTTTAAAAAATACTTGCCCATTGTTTGATAATGCTTGATGAGTCAGTTGATGATTTTGACCTATCATGTGCACAACCCAAATTCTCAGGGATCAAAACTTTTTTTTACTGTTGGGTTGCACACCATTTGGGCATGAAGAATGACAGTTGTTCATAATCATTTAAGATTCTCAGGTCCTTCATAGGCATTTTTGTTTTAATTTTTTAATATTTTTTTATTATTTTCTTTCTACAAACACTACAACACTACAAAACACTAACATACTGCACTAAAAGATAAGCTACACAAGGATCATACAAAATGTTTAGTCATTAGCTTACAACAACAATAATACAGTCCACAGTAAACAATGGCCAAAAAAAACCAGCAAATAACAACTGTGTATTGCACAAACCCGCACCAAAGTTAACAAAAAGAGACTTCAACACAAAGGTAATTCAACACGTGTAATCCATCATAGGAAAATACAAAAGTCCACAATATCCCAAAGGGAAAGAACAAAGTCCAGAATAGAAATTTCTCAAAGGGAAACAATGAAGTCTGGAATAGATATCAACACTTTTCCTAGGTATTGTTCAGTGTTTCCGACCTGGTCCTTCCTCAGGAACAAAAAACCACTACAGGAAGTCTCATTACAATTTCTTAACAGGCAAACTTTATTCAGTTTCTATATGGGCCAGGTCTCCTAAGCTTTAGAAATCACCTACCAAGGTTGCTATTATGTAAGTTGGACCAAACATGCCTCAGGCTTGATTCAATCCAAAATCGCCGTTGCTCCTAGCCCCTTCTACCGCTTAAACAGTTCACTTAAAATTGTGGTGGTGGGGGAACTCCCTCCCACTCCATCGTTAGAGATCAGGGCTTTGGATGGGCGCTTAACTGCATAGCCAGTTAAAGAGAAATAACACTCACGGTTCATTCCATGGTAGCTACGGAGGTACGGAGAACTTTGTAATTTCGCTAGATCACTTGTTCGCTTGTCCGATGTATGCCTCTTGGTGCCATGTTGGCGCCGCGGCAGCGGGACCTATCAGGGCAAAGAGGAGCCTCGATCCCTTGGCTGCGGCTTTGGGAGAGGCACCTCTCACGCCCCAGGCTGGGAGTCCCCTCCAAGGACTCCAAGGAGGTCCGGAATCATCCGGCACCCCTCCCATCTGCCGCATCACAGGCCATTCCTATCGGAGCTCCGAAGGTGCTCGCCTGCCATTCAAGTCACCGAAACTGGAAGAACCTTCATAGACATTTTTTAAATGAAAACTGTTTCTTATTCCATGATTGCTTAGTGCAGTTGCCTCTTGATCGATTTTGTCAAAAGCATTTCAGATTCACAGGTGGTCATTTGTTTCTCTGTGAAGACATCACTGTTGGCGTGCCTAGTTTTAAAACAAAAACCTTGCGTTCTATATTCAGCTTTCTCAATTCCAACCCTCCACATTTATCTGTTTACTATAAATCTGGTTCTGATGGTATTTCCCACACTTACATTGACATATTGATTTAACATGTGGGGCTTATTAGAAAAGTAGATTCATCTGCCAGTTCCAGGGTCTATTTAAACTCAAGTGGCTTGCAAGTATATTTAAGGCAAAATATGTAATGTCTGCTGCTGGTTAAATAACTGCAAAAAATTAAAACAATTGACTTGCAGAGATAGTATTTTGGCTCCTTAGGGTATTTTATTGCTTTTAGATTGGTTTACAATGCTATTCTACTTTTTTATTTTCCCTTCCTTTCTCATTCAACTGTTACGTGTTCCTTTTGATGGCATGAAAGCTTAGTTCTGTTATTGCTAGCTAGTTCTGACCAAAGCTATGGGGCCATGGCTCAGTGGTAGAGCGTCTGCTTGGCATGGATAAAGTCCCAGGTTCAATCCTGGGCATCTCCAGTCTGTAAGGATCTGGCAGTAGGTAATATGAAAGAGTCTGGAGAGCCACTGCCAGTCTGAGTGGACAATACTGACTCTGGTGGACCGATGGTCTAATTCAGTGTAAGGCAGCTTTATATACGTTCATAATAACATTTCATACTTTTCAGGCTGAGACGAAGAAACAGAAAGACACGGAAGTATGGCGTTCTGGACACAAACATAGAAAATACGGAACTGACGCCATTAGAACAAGATGATGACGACGATGACACAACACTGTTTGATGCCAACCATCCTCGAAGGTTGGTAGCCAAGGTTCAGTCTTTTCTTTGTGCCGTAGTAGAGAAGGGATTCTGAAGTGTACGTTTGGTTACCAGGTAGAATGTACGTCACCCTGCATTCATGGTTAAATTAGACAATTTGATATCTTGAATACAATCTACATTGAACACTATATCATAAGAATCTTAGCCTAGCAGCATTTTTAGTTGCTGCTACTAAAATTGCACAGTAAAGTAAATATGTAAATGAAGTTCAGGTAAATTCATTTCTAATTGATACTTGCTTGCAGGGCAGCTCTGTGTTGCTCAAAATGGAGGAAAAAATAATCAAATATGAATATTTGAGGCATAACAACCAAATCATTGCAGACTGTTGATACGAATACAACTAGTTCCCCATGGGGAGGGCACAGGGAGATAACTGAACTTTTATAGCAGCATTTTGGCTTCTGTTTTCCAACAAAACCGAGCAATCTTTTCTCTCTTCAGAATATAGCTAGCTTAATAGAATACTGTTTCCACATTACTTCTAATACATGCTGTCTCACTTCCTAATTTTGCAAAGCAAGTCTATAAACCTAATTGGCATTCATGGTTCCTTCTCTGTTTACTGCTTCAGGTTTAGAAATGGTCCCTTCACTATAGTATCGCTCATAATCTACAGGACAGATTTTCCAGTTGATTTTCAAATTTGTTTTTAACTGATGTCTACCAAAAGAACATTTTGATTTGGAAGCTTTTATTTATGTGGCACTCTTATGTATTTGAAATTTGCAAACAGGTTCAGGGATCCTAACAGATTACACTGGAACTGTGGAGGGCCAAGCCGTATGCTTACAATGTAGATACAGGTGTGTGGGGGTTGATTTTAATGGAGAGGTGAGATGGAGTGGAGCTCAACCCTTTCATTGTTTTCTCAAACTCTTTTTGCTTCTTGGGGCCTTCTAGAAAGAGAGACCATAAGGAAAATGATAAGCATAAACATTCCTTGCCATTTCGTTCAAATCATGCCTTTCCTGCCAGTTCTTCACCACTGAGAAGCTGCCATCAGGCTAGTTCTGTGGCTGCCTCATAAATATAGAGTTTGGCCTGGAGAATAGAATGTATTGATGCTTCAGATGTGAACTTGTTTCAGATTAGACTGTCTTGTCTGGCTTTAGTAAATATAGCTTGTGATGGTACTGAGAGTTCTATTCAAGAGTCCCCAGGGCTGATGCCAGGTTTTTTGCACACTAGGCGAGGCTACTTCTGGTGCGCCCCCTCCCCCCGGTGCGCCCACCAATTTTCAAACATAAATGCATTTTAAGAGGAATGAAAAACACAACATTTGAAATTGCTAATTTCTTTTTTCTTTCTCCTTTGTCTTTGTTCTGTCTCAAAGTTTGGTAGTATTTCTAGCTCTTTTGCAGTCTCAGTAACATCTACCTAAACTTGTTCAAAATCCTCATCACACCTACAGGCTACAAGGTATACCTCATCACACCTATAGCCCACAAGAATACATTTTGAGCGACACCGCTATTCCTCTCCCTCTTCGTCTCCCTCCCTCTCAGGAATCTAGATAAGGGACTCTCATTTTCAATGCTGTGAATTCTAAACAGTGTCCTTTTTTGTCAGACAGTTTCAAAGAGCTAGAGGGAATTTTACCACACAAACCAAGATCATGCTGTCAAACTATGCTTCCAAATTATGTAGCACATGTACTCAATTCTAACATTATATATTTGTATGTACAATTATACAGTTCTGTATGGATACTATCAGAAGATTCTTGTTTCCAGCAAGGGCTAAGGATAGATCAGTGCAAAGCAGAGTAGAGCTCCCCTCTTGTATAAAGTTGAATGTTGTTCCACACTTCCTTCATCTCCAAACCCAGAACATAAATACCTACATGCTTCTCTAATGTTACATCTTTCTAGCCTTGTATATTGCTTGGGGAATAAGGATTGTTTCTTTTAAGATTCTCTCTCTGTGTCTCATTTTCCTTTTTAATTGGAGACCTGTATCAGATTTGTCAAACTACTCTGCATGTTACAGATACCTGAAGAAGTGTGCTTGCACACAAAAGCTTATACTTTGAATAAATTTTGTTGGTCTTAAAGGTACCACTGGACTCAAACGTTGTTCACACCAGAAGCGAGTAAAAAGATGCAGAAAGGGCTTCAATGGGAATTTTGTCTGAGTGCGTTCCTTGTCTCCTAGCAAGCTACAGCAATCTCTCTGCCAGGGAGGAGACCAGCACAAGATGAAGAATGTAAACTATGGCTAATGAAGGCCCAACAGGAGTGTGCCTCAAACTACTTTGCATGTTACAGATACCTGAAGAAGTGTGCTTGCCTCAAACACATGGCGATAGATGGATCTCACATGCACCTTAGTTTATCTGCGCTCCTCCTCCCTGAGGACCAAGGCACTAAAAGGCCCGGAGCAAAGACCGAAGGCTGGGGTACTTAGGTCCTGCCTGTCAGGCAGCCAAAAGACCAGATGTCTCACTTGGCCGCTCTCTGTCTCTGCCTGGAGCCCACCTGCTCTTCCCGGAGAAGGGGGAAGTGCGTGTCCGGGCAGGGAGCAGCATCCACCCGGCACCCGGCTCGCCCTTACCTTCGCTTGCCGTGGTCCTCGTAGGCACTGCTGAAAAGCCCGCTGAAGCCTCTGTCGATGTTCAAGAGGCTGTCGAAGGTGAGGCGCAGCTCATAGAGGGCGCCAGAGTGCAGCTTCCCATGCAACTCCAGCACCGTGAACTGGTGGCCCTCGGCCAGCCACACCTTGGCCAGGGGAGCACGGCTGGCATTGGGGCTGCTGTCGGGCCTGTCCAGGTGGCGCAGCTGCGGGTCTCAACTGACCCGACATGCTGCAGTGGCAGGGCGGGAGGTGAGAGCTGCAGCGCTTGGCCCTTCCTGGCCCAGCTGGCAGGGGAGGAAGGAGAGGCTGAGGAGGGAGGGAAGGAGGGAGAGGCCTGGCCTTGCTCCACTTGCAGCACCCCCATGCCTGCCTGCCTGCCTGCCAGGGAAGGAGAGCCCGAGAAAGGCGGAAGGCCCGACTGACACTCGACTAGGTGGCCCCCGCCAGGCCCGTGCACTGTGCCCCCTTGTGCACACACACATCCCGTCTCGTGCGCTCGCTGGATGTGGCTGGTTTCCTTTCCCGCCTCACAGCACCAATTGAGGAAAGGGTGCCAATGGCGTTGCGCCCATGGCTTCGGCGGGGCAGAAGGCCAAGGGCTAACGGAGCAGAGCAGGGCTTTTGACGAGGGGGAGAAGGGGGCAGGGCAGCAGTCCAGGGTGGCATCCTTCTATGTTCACGCCCTTAGGCAACTGCCTTACCTCGCCTTATTAAAGTGTCGGGCCTGCCAGTGCCTCATAAAACTAGAGTTCCTAAGAGATTCTTTATCAGAAAATATAATGTAACAATTTAAAACTACCTTAAGATTGTAATGCAGATGTAGTCCAGTGGAATACATGGTACGCATAGTTTGAAACTTTGAGTCCAGTGGCACCTTTAAGACCAAGAAAGTTTTATTCAAGATGTGAGCTTCTGTGTGCATGCACACTTCCTCAGACACTTTGAAATGGAAGTTATCAGTCCATACATATAGATAGTGAATAGCAAATTAATATATAGCCTAATAAAGTTGTTTAAACAGATGAGGGAACCAAACAGGGATAACTTTGGGGGCCTGCATTGGCTGTGGAGTGTAGGATATGCAGTTTAACAGTAAAATATATGTTCTGAAATGTTTGTTGGTGGTCACAGTGACAGATATTGCAAGCACTATAGACAACAGTATTTCACTTACCTGCTTATAAACCATACACCCTCATAACTATTAGTGTAAATAAGCACTGAGAATTTTCTACCCAGAAAATCCTGGTAAATTAATTTACGGACTGGAAAATCTAAAACTATGGAACCCTTGTGAAAGTTCTTATTCTCAGATGCATGCTAATGTATTTTGGCAAAAAATGTGTTAGCTCTACTTTCCAAAAGTAGACTTTCCAATAGTAGACAGTTACATAGCTGCACAGGTTATTATATGTGCTATAAACATGAAATAAGTAAATGTCTGCAATTCTCTGGTTCAAGGCAACCAATGATATAAATGTTGAAGTAAAGGAAATAACTTGGAAAACCAGGGTTTTCCTCATGCATGCCATTACAAGAAAGTGGCTGTAAAAGCAACCTAAACAACTTCTAATAACCAAGAATCACTTTCTTTATTGAGCTGTATGTATCCCATAAGTAATCACTTGTAGCATGTAGTGTAGATAAATTATGCCCCAAAACTGCACTGTTCACCGAAATAAACTGCTGAATGGTCTGAATAACAATTGCTTTGGCGGTTCTGATTTCACAGAAAAAATAAACTGCAGTTCTTTGATCATTGCTGGGCATGGCATGATTAGAAGGGAAGTGCTGTGTAGCAATAGAAGAGTGGGAAATAAGAGAGGATCAAAATATGAACCGTTTCTGTGGAGTTAGTTTTGTCATTGTAGTCAGTTCTCTAATAAAATCTTGCAGCTGTGAGCTTCAACTCAGTTATGGAAGAGCACTTGTGCTTTGGGATAAAATCTTCTAAAATACAAGCATGTCAGCTTATTGCTTTGCAGATATTTACTGGGCTGTGACAGGAGCTGCTTTTCTGCAGTGTGAAGTCTGTCACCACATTGTGGGGTGGGGGGATGGAATATGCATAGGGCGAGGCTGGATTTCAAGGCTCTGAGTGTGGACCCTCTGTCAGGGTAATGTTCAGTCCAAAACAAGGATATTTCCCTCTTCCCTATTCTGTTCTCTCTCATGGGGACCTCAATCTGTGTTCTCTGGAGGTTCAGCAGTGAATATTTTGTGAACGCGGATACTTTTTTTTATTCTTTACAAATATGTGTACATTGAAATTTTGGGAAACCAAGCATGTTGTATGCTGCATGAGTTTGTAAATTATGAGACCATGAATAATGTGTCTTTGCTGTAGCTTTGCCCTGATCTGGATGGCTTAGGCAAGCCTAATCTTATCAGAAGCTAAACAGGGTCAGCCCTGGTTCGTATTTGGACAGAGAGCCAGGATGGTGTAGTGGTTAAGACTCTAACCAGATTCAGTTCCACATTTCTCCAAATGAAGCCAGCTAGGTGACCTTGGGTCAGTCACAGCTCTCAGAGGAACTGGGGAATAAGTGGCTTGCCACCTAGTGGTGCAATGTGAAAAGAGTTAGAACTTAAAGCAGCCAGACCGTCTTTGGATCTCCCAACTGTACCACACACAGTGCCATATGATAATTAATTAGTACTTGGATGGGAGACCACCAAAGAAGTCCAGGGTCGCTACTCATAGGCAGGCATCTCTTGCCTTGAGAACCCCAAGGGGTCACCATGTCGGCTATGACTTGATGACAGTTAACACGTATATTGTGTGCTGAGTTGGGGGATTTTGCCTTGGGACCATTTAGTTGTGTTGAACGTTTTCCATAGTACACTTTTTAAACCTTTCTTCTTCTTTGCAGATAAGTATGTGCCTTTCAGGAAACTCTTCAATTGTGGCGCAACAATGGAGGCTGTCCCGAAGGAATCAGAAGCCAATTTGGGGGTTGGAGGTATATAAGTGAGATATACCTGTTACGGCATCCTTAGCTTGTTGCTGTAGACACTGTAACATTTTACTGTACCTTTGTATATACAGAAATATTTTAAGTTTGGAGCCTATGGAAACAGTGCACTATACAAACTCCATTTAAATACGGTATTTCCTGCTGTGTTAATTCTGTATTGTGGACTTCCTTCATAAAACACTGAACTGAAAAGCAGTTTTTGGGTTTCTTGGCCAGCCTTTTTAAAAAATATATCAAGCATAGTAATGTGTGTGGATTGTCTGCCGCTAGATTTTCATTTTCTAGAGATACCGTCTCTGTTTTGGAAACACCAAATCTAACTACTGATGTGGGTAGTTTTCTTATTTAAACGAGATGTGGGTTGTTGGATGTGCACTGTCAATCTGTGTAAGTGATACAAATAAATACTTAAAGTATTGCTAACATTTGTCTGTTTTCTGTATCAGTTGATGTTGGATGTTATGACTTAGCCATCTGGAAATATGCTAATATTAATCAAACAAGGCTTGTTTGGAAGCCATTTCTGATTGTCTTTTGTTGGCTGAAAGTCACCCTAAAAAACAAAAAATCCTTTGGAATAATATGTGTGATAAGGTGCCCCCCCCCCAGCCGGTATAATAATAATAATAATTTTCAATTTATTAATCGCTCAATCCTGCAGAGCTGCTGGCTCTAAACGATTTACAGTTACACATATTAACAAGGGACTAACAATGATTCGTGGGGGGTAAGGGAGGACAACATATACATCTTTAAGTCACACACGTTTGCAGTCGACGGGGTTTTTTGTTCAGCTGTAGACTTAGATGTGTTCCAGACGGCATTCACTCGGCTTGGCTTGATGACGTCAGTTTTTCCAGGACTGCTTCGAGTCGCAGCGTCGCACTGCCACCGCCTGGCCGGATTGGCCCATCGCAGGCTTCTTAATGTTGAAGAGATCTTTCCAGGCTTCTGAGCTTCCGAGCTGGACATTCCGTTTCACCGGCTAACACCTCCCCCCACCGGGGGGGTTTAGTGTGCCCACCCTCTCTAAGGAGTGGTACCCATTTTATCTACTTGCCGAAGCTTTTGAACCGCTGGGAGGACGCCGAGCTGGGGACAAGGCTGGTAGCTCACACCAGCGTGCACTAGAACTGACAGCAGTTCTGTTCAGTTCAGATCTTACTGTAACCAGAGGATAAATCCTCTGTGCCACCGCTCCCCTAATATAAATCAATCAATCATAAGCTTGATTGCATTAGCTCACAGCTGTTGCAATTAACACCAAAAATACCAACAACAGCAGAGCTACAATGCAACCAGGTATAAATCAATGGAACTGTACTTTAAACCTGCTAATTACTTTAGAACACACAAACTAGTTAGAGAGGGAGCTACTATAATGTCATCAGTTAAATTGAAAGCATGAAAATAACATTAAAAGCACTACATTATGCCGATGCTGATTGGAAGGCTGATATTCTGGAGCAAGGATCCCCAGCGTGCTGCCCAATGACACCTTTCCTGGTGTCCGCCAAGTGTCTTTAGAAAGTGGGTGGGGCCAGCTGGGGCTCCTGTGCAGAAGGACTTCTGATTGACTACTGCAGATCCGCTGGGATCATACTAAAAGATTTACAGTCTAATCACGCATGATTTTCTCATTTATTATGTTTGAGACTTATGCCTTTAAGTGGTATTTGACCTTGAACAATCCATTCTCTCCACAGTGTATTTTGTTTTTGTCAGTATATCTCTGTGGTCCCGTTGTATTTAGAGTGATCTGCTGGAATGGGCTGGTTAGAATAACATTGTTTTGGCGGCAGCTGCCACTGCAGTGTTGGTTTTGTTCTTTCCCACACTCCTTTTTTTGTATTTTTTTAAAAATATTTATCTTGTCCCCTGCATGTGGGCTTCCTCAGCTTCCTGCAGCAGCCATTTTGTAGTTGTGCCCACCACCCTGTGTCAGAATTCCAAAGGTGCCCACAGACTCCAAGAGGTTGGAGACTCCTGTTCTAGAGTGACTGAATCTGCTTGTCCTAGTGAGTTTGGTGTGGACGCTAAGAGAGTGGACTCTAATCTGGGAGAACCAGGTTTGATTCCGCACTCCTCCACATGCAGCTGCTGGTGTGACCTTGGGTCAGTCACAAGTTCTTTCAGAGCTGGGCTCTCAAGGACAGTTCTCTCAAGAGGTCTCTCAGCCTCACCTACCCCACAGGGTGTCTGTTGTGGGGAGGAGAAGTGAAAGGAGATTGTAAACTGCTCTGAGACTCCCTTCAGGTAGTGAAGGGCAGGGTATAAATCCAATCTATCCTTCTTCTTCTAGATCAAGTAATGCTGGCTTTTCCAGAGCAGGTTAAGAGTTTGGAAGCATTTATGGACGTTGCCTTGCTGTTTGAAAAGCAGTTTGGCATGGTGACCAGTAGCATTTACTATCAGCTGATTCACCAACGTTCTTTTTACCTAGACTCAGCTGATCTGGCGATTCTGATCCATGCTTCTCTAACCTCATGGTTGGATTACTGCAACACATTCTACTTGGGGCTGCCCTTGAAGGTGACCCAGAAACTATATTTGGTCCAAAATATAGCACTGCTGTCAGGGAACATATGTAGCCCATTTTGAAACAGCTGCCAGTCTGTTTCCAAGTTCAGTTCAAGGGGCCGGTTATGACCTTTAAATCCCTTCATGACCTAGGACCTACATATTTGAAGGACCATCTCCTTCCATATGTCCCTGTGTGCCAACTGCAGTCATCAGGCAACCATCCGTTGGCTATTCTACCACTTAGGGTGGCCCCTCTGACATTGATGAGAGCCTGGGCCTTTTCTATCATGGCTCAAGCTCGGTAAAACGGGCTCCCCAAGGTGCTGAGGGGGGGCCCTCCTTGGAGATCTTCAGGAGGTGCTGCAAGACATCTTTTTTTAAAATCATATCTTTGGTTTTACCTGAAGATGGTTTAATTATTATTGTAAGTCCTCCTTGAACCAAGAGGAAAGGTGGGATATAAATATTTTTATAAATAAAAGTTATACAGAACTATTAAAAGATCTGTCCTTATGTATGCAGCTGGAAGCTTTTAAAGAGAAAGCAATTATAGATGTCCACATTTAGCATAGGTTGACACAAACATGCTGAGCTGTAATCATTTTTTAATTTGACACATGAACAGCATGATGCACAAAACAGTATTTAAGCCTTTATTGCATTTCCCATTTCACTCTAAATGTCTCAATCTGCAGGATTCACATGATGTAACATGGCTCCACCACCCACTCACTAAACTCTTCCATTCAGTTTGATTAAACTGAGTTAAAACCCAGGTCAGTAGTTTGGATTTTGCTAGAGTTACGTGCCTCATAGATGCATGGAAATGAAGTATTTGCAAATGTTTCTGAAACATGGGGAAAGAGCCTCAAGTTCAACTTGATTACATTGACACAATTTTCATAATGGTTTTGCCTGTATGATGAATGTCAATTTTATAACTTCGAATATCTGAAGCAGGAATTGAAGAATTGGGAAATCTTTACAGTGAGTGACTGTAACCAGGATTCTTAGTGTTTCACAAACTCATAATTAAATTCTAGAGTAGCTGATGATTCATGAATGGGATCAAATGGTAAAAGTAAAACAAATTGCTATTAAAATATATGTTAATCGTTAACAACTAATTCTAATGTTACTTTACTCACAGTGCACTTTGACATGTGTACCAGTACAAATGTCTAAGAGAGAAGATACGCATAATTAAGCTTGGTATTCACAGTTGTTTAGTCGCACAGTCGAGTCTGACTCTTCACGACCCCATGGACCACATCACGCCAGGCCCTTCTGTCTTCCATCATGCTCTGGAATTTGCTTAATTTCATGTTCATTGCCTTGATAACACTGTCTAACCATCTAATCCTTTGCCGTCCCCATCTTCTTTGACCTTCAATCTTTCCCAGCATCAGGGTCTTCTCCAGTGAGTGCTCCCTTCTCATTTGGTGGCCAAAGTATTTGAGCTTCAGTATCTGGTCTTCCAGGGAACAGTCAGGGTTGATTTCTTTTAGGATTGACTGATTTGATCTTATTGCAGTCCAAGAGACTCTCAAGAGTCTTCTCCAGCCCCATAGTTCAAAAGAATCTATTATTCAGCGCTCGACCTTCCTTATAGTCCAACTCTCGCAGCCATACAGTACTACTGGGAATACCATTGCTTTGACCATATGGACTTTTGTTGGCTGGGTGATGTCTCTACTTTTTATTATTTGAATCTGTCCCTCTCCATAGCTTGCCCTGTCCCTTTGGTGGTGAAATTCTTCTCTTAGCCTGGACCAAAGGAGGGATGGTGCCAGGCCTGAGCAGGATTAGAACAGAAGTGTTGGATGGGTCAAAACAGAGTTGGAAAGTCAACTGAGAGATGGTTTAGTCCCTGTTTTAACTTACCGACAGTTTAGAAGAATAAGGATTTCCTGAGCCTGCTCCGGTGGGTAGGGCGGGGTATAAATCAAATAAATAAATGTTACTTCTATTATCTGAAGTTAAATCAAAAGGGATTTTCCTTGCTAGTAAATGTTTTGCAGTATATGCTTAATTCTAATGTTAGGATGTAGAAAGAAACTATGAAGAACCTTATTCCTGTATTTACACAAGTATTAATGTGAAGTGTGTCTCTGTCTGGCAAGGATCTTGTGATGTGTTTGCCTGTGGTGACAGAGGTCTTCATCATTCTTTGTAATCTCTTTCCTGTGTCTAAAATGGAACTGTCAGTGTGTCACCCAAAACTGAGGATGCTGCCAACTGCAAGAAGGCTCATGTCCTGTCTGGAGAACAGAAACACAGACTCCCTAGAGTCTGCTTGGCCCGAAGAAACACAATAGTCTGGGCCAGCTAGCATGAACACCCTGTGAATGGTCTCCAACACCTCTAGATAGGCCTCCCAGTTCCCTGCTGAAACAACCAATGGAATAGAGTTGAAATGTATTAAAGGACTTCCCAGCTGTTGCTCTTTCTTCTGTTTCTAACCATTACTGGAAGAGTGAAGATGAGATGGAATCCCATCAAAGAAGTTAGATTTAACCTAAGAAATATGTCATGTTTTATATTTCTCTGCTTTTAATTTTACCATACTCCATTTGACCCTACCCCCAGTTAGATTTGATTTCAAACTTCATGTGTGTCATTTTTATCATGCCTCTAAACAAATTATTTTCTTTTTAATGAAATAGGTGTTGCTATAGGTCTTTGGGCATTCAGCCACAACCTCAAACTGCTCAAGAAGTGCTACCTCAAGGAGGGAAGGAAAAACTCAGCTTTTCCTCAGAGGTCCCTTCAGCCCGTAAAAGTCTTAAGAGGAGTGAAAAACAAGTGTGTGGGTGTCCAAAGGTATCTTCTTCAAAGCATACAGTACCGGAAGCAGTAATTTCCTGTGCCCCCCCCCACACACACACACACTTTTTTTTTTTCCTGTTCAGGGAGCTCCCCTTAGATCCACATAATGCTGCAGTCCAAAGTACCCTGACCCTGGAAATAATTGCACTATATAGGACCTTAATGTAAGGCCTATTTCCTAACACACTATTTTCCATAATGGTGACCCAAAGTAACTTGCAGAAATACCACAACCAGGCTTTAAGCACGTGCAACAAGAGGGAAGTAAAAGCTCGGCCTAGATCTTAAGCAGATGGTAGCCATCTTCCCACAGTTACCACAACATTATTTACAGGCTAGTAGAGGGTTGGACAGTTTGGCGGTGAGAACAATATGGAATTCTGCAGGTCTGTGGTGATGGAAAGTGCTGTTAAGTCACAGCCAACTTTCAAGGAAAGAGATGAATAGAGGTGGTTTGCCATTGCCTGCCTCTGCATAGCAACCCCAGACTTCCTTAGTGGTCTCCCATCCAAGTGCTCACAAAGGGCTGACCCTGCATAGCTTTTGAGATCCGATGAGACTGGACTAGCCTTAGCCATTGAAGTCAGGGTATAGATCTGCATAGGTTAGGAGTTTATTTTAAAAGATTGATATAGGAAGTTCTGAAAGAAGTACAAGGCCCATGGGGCAAGAGCATATATGGCTCCCTGAAAACCCTTTCTTTGGTTAGTGTCTAGTTTGTAGATTATTTCTCCTTAGCTCAGTGATGAAGATGGATCAGTGTCTTGAGATCACTGGTTACCAAATTTTCCTGGCTGAGATGTAGACTCTCCCATTATCAAGTCCTTCATGGTACATACTATATATAGAGAGAGGATGTAAAGTCAATGATGTTTGTAATTTTCCTTTACTGTGGAAGGCAGAATAAAAATGAGTGTTTTCCCCCCTGGCATTTACTTTTAAACAAGCGTGCTGTTTTATTATGAAACAGTTAGTGCCAGTATTAAGCTGGTTACAATTAGGCTTAAAATAAATAAAATTGCCAGCAAACACAGCCCAGATGTTTCTTTTTGGATATGTGCAAAGTGGAAACCATTTTCGGCAGTGGGCAAAGAAAGCAAGGTACCAACACTCCGTGTGAGAATCACTGTTTGGAACTAAAATCTAATACTAAACCTGACAGTCATGACTGCATGTATTTGTAGACACACAAATGCTGCTGGAGAATTATTATTGTTTTACAACCCCCATTTAAGCTTCACAACAATTCTTTGGTTGGTGGTCAGACTATCTAATCCCATCTAGCCTAGTTTTGATTGGTCATGGCTTTGTAAGGTGTTGTGCAGATGTTTTTTCCTAGAACAGCAACCTCAGATTCTTATAACTGCAGCTGATAGGAATTGACCGTTTCCATGCAAGACATGAACTCTTGGTCCTCCCTACAAACTGCTGTCTCCAGTCTTCCTCCTTCCATTTCTCACTTGCAGAAAAATTCCATTATTCACTGAGTCTTGGTACCACAGTAATCAAATAAATGCATACAGTTTCCCTTGATTTGCATACTTTGCTTTGATCCTAGATGTTGTTTGGCATGTAGTCCTGCTTACAACTGATCCCAAGTACATTTACTTGCAAGAAAGCCCCATTGATTTAAAGGAAATGTGCTTCTAAGTATGTGTGCTCCAAACTGGAGTGTTTGTCAGACTTTAATTATGTCTCATCAAATGATAGCAATTCAAGCAAATAAAACCCATCTGCAGGCCTGTTGTTTATATTGGCATTGTGCTGTGAGGATTTTCTTTGATTGATTAGGTCTTGATACAGCAGAAGCAAGATTAAAGTCTAAGTGTTAGAAAACAAGGAAGAATCAACCTGCATAATTCAGAAAGACTCAATAATATGGGTCATAGAGTTTGGGAGCATTTTTAACAAACTGTACAAGCTTACATCTGCTCTCAGTTTTCAGAAGGCATGCAATGTTTTTTCTCTGTGACCTGGAAGAATAAGGAAAAGCTGCACTACTATAACCTGCCTAAAGGCATGCAAACCCCAAGTTCCCATGACACAATTTGAAATTTACCATAGCATACTGTACAAGTGCTTCATGAATGAACAGTGAAGCCCACATTAACACATACACGTATAATGCATAAGCTATCAAACAATTACTACTATGAAACAGATTTCTCTGGAAATCTGTTGTTTCACTGATGATCAGTGCATTTTTTTTCACCTCAGGTGAGGTTTTTAAATTATTACGGATGATGCATTTTGGATCTGTGTTCCTACTGTGTGTCATACTTAACTATGTGAGTTGTGTGTTCTTCTCAAGTCATTCGTCTGTAGTGCCTGATTCTGAAACAGTGTTAGCCAAATTGCTTTATTTACAGCAATTGGCAATTTATAAATGGGTTCTTGCCAACTATACCAAGGTCCTATTTCCAACAAGAGTTACCAGTAAAGGATTCGAGGCTGTTGTAGTTTAAAATAGATGTCTTTTACTTAAAAATATATCTCATACAAACAATACTGATGCACTCACACATTCAATCAAGTTCCTTAGAATTACAGTATTGAAATAAGCACAGTTGCATTAGCAGGTAGGGGTGATGGTGGGTGATACTTATCTGTCTTGCAGCTTGGTTGTCCCAATGAAGAATGGATGGGAAGAAATAGAAAACAAAGGGAATTCACACATGACCAGAACCAGCCAGAACGTGTGGGTCTCTTGACTGCAGATCAAAAGATCAAAGCAGAGGCAAGGGTTTGGGGATAGCAAGTGGGGCTCAAGGGGGAATAAAAGCAGATAGGGGATGTTGCAGGGGGTTTGCTAGCTAGGAAGGGCCAGGTGAATGGTCCTTTCCTTTTATAGTGAGTCCATTAGATGGGTGGTAACTGTTCCAACCTCTTGGCCCACCTACCTGTTAGTCCGTCCCAAAAACAATCCTATTGGTTGCATGTAGGGAGGGTGGTTACCTAAGAGGGGTGGCCAATACTGAAACCTAAAACCTTGCTCAAAGGATGGCATCTGGACAGGTGTGAAGACCTTGGCGTCAGGATGCTTCATTGTATTGCTGATGAAGCTGGCCATTCTCATTGTGAACCAAATGTCCATTTGGCAGGAAATACCAAAGCAGGAACAAAGCAGTTGATGGGTGGTACGTGACCACAAACAGTTCAGCAATGGGGGCTGTCTCTGCTCAGAGCTGTTGTTTCTCATTGCTCACAATACTGGAGGTGTGTGCTTCTTCCACCAGGCTAGGTAACTGTGTAGCTGAAACCTTATTCACATGTAAGGCTTGTGCAGGCACCTTCTATGTGTAGCATCACAACAGGTGACTTAAAGTGTACAGTTCTTTGAGCCTATGTGTGTGTGCACAGTCCATTGTGTGTAGCAATAAATATAGTCCATAAAGTAAATATCAAGTTCATTCTCTAACAACAGTCCCAGAGAAGGTGTTATTGGGCTGGTTGGGGAAACCCACGTGTATCGCAGGAAATGCGGGTTTCCCCAAATGGCGACGACTATCTGGGACTGTTTCCGGCTGGGGGGGGGGGATGGTACAGAGAGGATAGGTGAAGCCTCTTTTCCGTGTCCACCAGTCCTCATCTGCACACACAGGAACTGAGGAGAATCCACAACTCATGATTATGTTACATCTAATGGGGGAGGGCTAGACCCCCTATGTATACTGTAATGGGTGAAGAGGAATCTGTTGATGTGCCTTACAGATTGCCAAATCAAAAGGTCATTTTCTGGAAACAGAAACACCTCTGCTAGCGGAAGAGAACTTTCCTACTACCTTCCTCCTGCTGTAGCCCATTGAGATCCCTGCAATGATGTCCTTAGGAGATAGGGCATCCTCAGGAACATTGCACTGAGTTTACAGTAGGAGGGGGGAATCAGCAGAAATTATCCCATCTTCTACTGTTGGAGAAGAGCCATTGGTAGAAAACATCCTGAGCAGCTGCTGCTTTTCACATAACCACCACCGCCACATCCTTGACTTTTATGGCCATCAGTGTGGAACCCATGTTATTCAAAAAATGTTTTCTGTTTAATCCATGAAGATCAGCTAATTTTATATTTGATACATGACGAATACAACAGTATACACACGTATCTATGATTAAATACAAATGCTATCAGGAAGGAACAGTTTGTGTAGATTTCCTATCACTGACTGCCATCTTCGAGCAAAATCTTGGGTGCTAACCATGCAATGCAAGGACCGTGATAGGAAAAGAGAAAATCCACTCTAAAGGATTCATGTATACATGGTGTTCCCCCTAGGATTGCTTTGCAAATCAACTACAGGAACTCTGTGTGAGCAAAAATCAAAACCTTTGCAGAAAAACTAATTTATTTCGGTGTTATTTCCTCCTGTCCCAGCAGCTGGAAAAAAGTCAGGGATTTAGGGGATAATTAGGAAAAACAATATCACCTTTTTTTCTCTCGCTATTGAGAGTAAGAAAATTGAGAGAAACATTGTTACTGTAGTTATACCCATCAGTTTTTCATGCTTTCTAACGTTATCTAATAAGTATTAAAATTGAGGTCTATTTTTTAAAATCCAGTATCTGAGCTATAGGCAGCAATTTATGTGTACTGCAAGCATACATTATATATTACAGCAGTCAGCATTCTCCAGATTTTTTGTTGCTATTTTTAAAACAGGGAAAATATTTTCCCCATCTCTTCAGAATTTCTGGACAAGTCACATTTATAGGTAAAAGGGATATCTTAATTTCTCCTCATCCTCATCCGGCCTGTGCTGAAGGCACTGCACTGGCTGCCAATAGCGTACCGGATCCGCTTCAAAGTGCTGGGTCTTACCTTTAAAGACCTTTATGGTCAGGATCCGGCATACCTAAGGGACCACCTTTCCCCATATGTTCCCCCAAGGGCACTACAGTCGGGGGGGCAACATCTTTTGACTACCCCAGGCCTCAGGGACTTCAAATTTGCCAAGACTAGGGCCTTTTCGGTGGCGGCTCCTACCTGGTGGAATGAGCTCCCAGAGGAGATACGGGCCCTGCGGAATCTTGTTCCGCAGGGCCTGCAAGATGGAGCTCTTCCGCCAGGCTTTCGAGTAGGAGCCGCCGCCGCTACTGTTCCACCAATGCACTGCTGCCGAAAATTGGCAGAGATACCATCAGGGTGCAAGTGGGCCCTGGGAAGAAGACTGGCTATCTGCCGCTTTGGAACTTATGTCGTTGGTCCGGATCCACCCTACCAGAACCCATCTTGGAACTGGGAACATCAGCGCACCAGCACTTTGTTGTATTATTGTTACGTTTTTATTATGTTTTTAATTGTTTTAAATATGGCTTTTGCCCCAATTGTTAGCCGCCCTGAGCCTTAGGGGAGGGCGGGATATAAATCGAATTATAAATAAATAAATAAATTGAGATGATGATCCATGAGTTACAAAGGAATAGCTCTAGAATAGCATTTGCACACACAAGTTTTGAATGTTAGGGTTATCTAAAAATGTGAAATATTTGCAAGTAACAACTAAATAAATGGATGTCAATGTTCTATCAAAATATTTAGTAGCTTCTGGAAATATCTTCCAGTTAATAAATACAAAATGTTTATTTGCAACTGCAGAATCTCTGCTACAATTATGCCCCACCCTTCACTTAGAGCAGGGGTGGCCAAACTTGCTTAACATAACAGCCACACAGAGTAAACATCAGATATTTGGGATCTGAAAGACATGAACAAATATTACACACACGTTTTTATTGAAAAATATGCAAATTCGCTTTTTAGTAACATTAAATTAGACTGTGTGAAAGAGCTGCATGCGGCTCCTGAGCTGCGGTTTGGCCACCCCTGATTTAGAGTCTCAGAGCAGCTTACAAACTCCTTTCCCTTCCCCTCCTCACAGCAGACACCCTGTGAGATAGGTGGGGCTGAGAGAGCTCTTTCAAGAACAGCTCTGACAGAACTATGGCTTGCCCAAGGTCATCCAGCAGCTGCAAGTGAAGGAGTGGGGAATCAAACCTGGTTCTCCCAGATTAGAGTCTGTGCACTTAACCACTACACCAAACTGTTCTTCATGAACCACCATGAACTGCATCAAAATTTGTGGAAGTTTGGGCCGTTCTTCAGTTTATGAACATAGCTTTGAGAACCATGAACCAGCCAAAATTTGCGATGAACTTTAGTTCATCAGCCAGTTCATGCCCATCCCTAACCCTGAACCAGAGCCTGGAGGCAGTTTTGGAATGGATGTGGACTAATAAACTGAAAATTTATCCCGACAAGATGGAAGTTCTGTGAGTGAGTGGAAGGTCAAATCCTGGATTTAAGGTGTCACCTGTTCAGAATGGGGCTGCATAGGTCAGTAGTCTGTGGTCTTCTTGGACCCAGACCTACTTCTGGATAGGCAGGTGGCAGTTGTGGCCAGGACTGTCTTTTACCAGCTTTGAACTTTTCTAGGCAGAAGGGATCTGGCCACTGTGCTACATGCCCAGGTTGCATCTAAATTAGATTACTGCAATTCACTGTGCATGGGCTTCTCTTGAAAAGTATTTGGAAACTTCAGTTGGTACAGAATGCTGCAGCTATGCTATTTACTGGTATGGGTTGTACCAACCATATTACTCCAGTCTTGGCTCATCTACAATGGCTCCCAATTTGTTTCTGGAAACAATTCAAAGTGCTGGTCTTGACATTCAAAGCTCTATATGGTTTGGGATCAACATAGCATCAGGACCACCTACTTCTCTATGAGCCTGCCTGACCACTATGTCATCCATGAAGGCCCTGCTTCGGGTGCTCCAGCTTCTGAGATCAGAGGGGTGGCAACTGAGTTTCAGTTTCAGTTAGCCTTTATTGGCATAAAACAATACCTTAAAAGAAAATTACTGTAAAAGAGAAATATACATATAAAACCAAGCAATTTGCATACTACATAAGATTGCATAATCTTACATAAAACAATTTGTTACAAAGTGTTGCTCATTTTGGTAGTTTTTCCTGTCATAGCTTTATAGTTGATTGTAAAAATGTGGTTACCTTCACTGATTTCAGGAGCAGAGTCTTTCAGAAGACGGTGCACTTTTAAAGCATCAGGAAGGGAGGGGTGGAGCTCCTACAAAAGAATTAAAATGTAAAAAAAATGGGCTGCAAATTAAATAACACAGCTTTACCAAAACAATGGGGAGGAACAGGTGGAGCAAAAGGTGGCAAGAATCTCTCCAAAATGATGCCTACAGTAAGGCATCTCTTTGGAAGAGGACTCCCCCTCCCCTTGTTGGAAATGGAGGAAGTAGAAGCTCACACAAGCAAAAGGAAAAGAGAGGACTGTTTAACCAAACAACATTTACAGGAGATGTTGACAGACTTAAAACAAGACTTAAGAGAAGAGATAAGAAACAGCATGACTGCTATTATGAATAAGCTGGATGAAGTCAACAAAAAGCTTCAGGAAACTCAGGAGAAGGCGGAGACAACAGCTGCCGGTATGCAAAGGAACTCTAAAGAAATAGCTGAACTAAAAACTTTTGAAGGATGGGCGAAAAGCAAGCTAATGCTGTTAGAAACTAAATCACGAGAAACTAAAGTGAAATTCCATGGAATTTCTTTGAATTGGCAACTTGTGGAAGACTACTATCAAAGAATATTAAATTTACTTTTTGTTGTAGAATAACTTGTAAATAACTTGTAAGAGTTTGAAATTAATAAAAAAAGTAATTGGAAAAGCATCAGGAAGGTCCGTCATGTTGGCTAAAATAGGGTTTAAATATCTAAAACGTATATCTACATAAAACTGACAATGCAAACAGATATGTGAAACTCTCTCAATACATCCAGAGTTACAATGGCAAAGTCTAGCCATATATACTATATTATTATATCTCCCATGCAAGATTGCTGATGGTATTGCATTGAATCTTGCTAGAGAAAAGGCTCTGCGCTGTTGTGGTGCTTGTATATCAGACAGGTATGGGGCCATTCGGCCTACCATGAGAGGAATCTCAAAGTTCAGAGGGGAGCAAGATTTGTTAGCTAAGCTGTATAGCCTTTGTGTTTCAATGTCAAGGACTCTGCATGTAATCATCTGAAAAGCGCCCATGAAAGGGAGCATAAACAGTGAGTCCAATGGGATACCCATGGCAGTTATTTTGTTCTCAATGTGTGATAGCCAGTTAGACATGTTTGACTCTGTGAGCATTTGTTGTGTAAGGTTCCCTTGGTCTACACTGTAATGTAGATGCAGCCGATATTTTACTGTCATAAGCCACACACTAGATTCCACAGAATTTAACCCAGGTTCTAAACATAAGGCTGCGTAAAGTACATCGCGCGGCATTCCCATGATCTTTCAAAGAAATTTAGATTGAATACGTTCTATTGTGCCATTAAGTGCACATCCATATTGGAATACCATACATGAGTCAGGAGATTACTTTGGCCTTGAAGACTTTTAATGCAACTGGTATGAATTTATTGCCTCTGGTGTAGAAAAATCGGGAAATGGCAGAAGCATTGATGTTGGCCATATTTATTGTTGAATTATGCTGCACAGACCAAGATGCATTATACTGGAAGGGCAAACCGAAGTATCTAATTTTTTTTAACTTGTTCAATTGGTTTGCCTCCAGTTGTCCATTCGAATGGTTTCCAAGTTTTGAAAAACACAAATATTTTCATTGTTTAAAAGTAATTTATTTGTTATAAAATATGAAAGACATCTATTTAGTGAACACTTTAAACCAACTTTGGAGAAGGACAATAGTACCATGTTGTTCGCATATAATAGTAGAGGGACATGGACAGAACCCAGTTTAGGAGCATGACAATCAACAGCTTCGAGGTAAGGGGAGAGATCTTTAAGGAACAGGTTAAATAGAAAGGGTGCTGATATACAGCCTTATTTGACTCCTTTATTTGACGGGATTTTCGAAGTTCCCTGTCAGTGAACATTTGATTTGACATTTTGTTGATGTGTATAGCTTTTTTATAAGGTTAAGGAGTCTCTTATCTATGTTTAGTTGTTGAAGTTTAGCCCAGAGGAGTTCCCTGTCGATTGAACCGAATGCCCCTTTAAGATCTATGAAGGCAACGTATAATTTTGCATTGCTTCTTTTAACACATTTATTAATCAGGTGCTCTAATACAATGCAATGATCTGAAGTAGTTTTCCCTTTGCAAAATCCCAGCTGTTCCAGACCTAAGACTCTCCATTCTGTCATCCATACGGTCATCTTAGATAGTAAATGTTTGACATACAGTTTGCCCATAACGGAAAGCAGGCTGATTGGTCTATAGTTGGAAAGAATTGAGCAATTACCTTTTTTGTACATTGGGACCACGATTGCATTTAACCATGCATCAGGAATAAGGCCAGATTTATCAATCATTGTAAAAAAGGATGCAAGAGTCATAGCACCAAAGCTTTGGAACTCTCTTTTCAGGGCAATGCATCTGTCCCATTCTGTTGCTATTTTCTGCCACCAGGTGAAGATTTTTGTTTTGTTTTGTCTGGCCTTCCAGCAGTGATCCCTCTTTCCTAACCAATGTTTTAATTGCTGTTTTTATGTCTTTGAATATATTTTTCCTCTGTTTTAATGATGTATGATTAGGAAGGAGTGGATTTTAATCTTTTTAAAACATGATTTTATCATATATATTTTAAATTGTTAGCCGCCTTGGTAGACCTTGTAAGGGCAGAAAGGCAAAATATAATTTTTGTAAAATAAATTAAATAAATATCTTGTCAAAGGAGCTGAGGCTGACTTACATGATCCTCCCTTTTTTCTTCATAACAACCCTGTGTGGTAGTTCAGTCTGAGATAGTGTGATTGATTTTATATTCATTTATATTTCTAACAACCATTTCAGTTCTTCGCTTTTTTTGGCTGGTTCTGTAGATACGTATGCTGATTTTCTTCCCAGAGAGACCCAAAGCAGCTTACAAAAATTTCTAAACAACCAATCTATAACAATATAATTTAAATAAAACAAATCTTGGGTGTGTCCTCCTGATTCATTGTGCTGGCTATCATAGGTCTCAGACTAGGAGCCCAGAGCTTATGCCACTGGCCATGCCCAGGCTAAGCAAGTAGAGGAGAAAACAGACTGAGCTCAGATGGAACTTTGCTGCTGTACGTAAACTAGCAGGATCTTCCCAACAGTTACGACAAATAATACAGAAAAAAGGGGAATGTTTTACAGGAAAAAAGAGTTGGAGGAAAAAGAAAATCACACAAGAATTCTAGCTCCTAGTAGAATTCTAGGAAGGTCTTTACAAGATAGTTGCTTGTAAATCAGAAAAGGAAGGATGCTTATCAAGCCCCTCTTCAGGGGTAAAAATATACCTATGATCAAATGCATCAGAAATTCATTCATTCTCTTCCTGTTGCCTCACATTCTTCTGTGTCTAGCTGTCCCAGTGGCATTTCTGTTCCTCCACAACGATCTTCCTTACCAAGTGAAAATGCAAGCAATTATTTCCCCTTTGTGTGTGCTGCTTTTTATTGATTGGAATATTATGTCCCTGAATGAGCTGTATTGATTTTTCCAGTCTGAACACCAATGGCAAGCTTTGAGCTAGCAACTGTGATTGTGCTTACCTGATATCTGAAACTACTCAGTGGATGCACAGAGAGAGAAAGAGAGAGAGAACCAAACAGCCTTTCATTGAAAGCAAACTTAAGGAGGAAGGCTAGGACAATATACATTGGAAAAAGCAAGTAAAAATGTCCAGTCTTCAAGAATTTAATTAAATATATCCTACAGGTACTTTTAGCATTCCATCCCGTAATGAGTATTGTTTGTTGCCTGTGGTACATTAATTCGAATAATTTAGGGATATTAAAAAGGAAGACCCTACCTGAATGGAATGGCTGGCCAAGATAACCTTCCGTCCCCTTCAGAGTATTCCATTATGTTCATTATTGGAAGAAAAGCTGGAGAGAGACAGGCTCAAGAGGGACTTGTGATAAAAGATTACAGCAGAAAGCCTAGAATCAGCGAGAAAGAAAATCTGCAAGAGATATTGAACAGCAACAGCATAGGGACCTGCATGAAGCAAAAGCCCCAATATTTTTTCCTGTTTTATGTCCATTATGATGGAACACAATCTGTTCAGTATCCAAAGAATACTCAAGATAGCCTAGATTCTCACAGTTAGAAAGCTGACGCATAAGAGAGATAAGAAGGTAATACTGTCCCACCTGCGTAAACCTGCTTAGCAGCTTTCAACAACAATTTTAGAAAGCTGGTTGGCCTGGTGGCAGGGAGGGTGCATGATGAAATTTTCTGGGCTGCTAAAGGAGAGGAAAAGAGAATATATGTCTGCTAAAAGGAAGCATTCCCTTGGTTTACAAAAAAGAGCCTAATTAATATGACAGCCTGTTTTAAAGAATTAAAAAGTAATAAAAGAAGCAGTGGATGATTAAATTCAGCATGTTTCCATCCACAGTGGCAGCCCCAATCTTTATGGTTTGTGCTACCTGTAAAAGTGCTGAATTCCCTACAGTGGTGGGACACTCCAGACAACCTCCTTCAATGAGCCCCATTTCTTGCACCCAGCCCCGAAATGACCCTAACCACAGATGCATCCCTGTGGGGATGGGGGGCCCACCTCCAAGGTGTATGTGTGGGTGCCAAATGGGAACCTCATGTGTCCCACAAACACATCAACTTCCTGGAACTGCTCGCCATCCAGTATGCCCTAAGGTCCTTTCGCCACCTTGTGGCTCACCATACGGTGGCAATCCTGACAGACAACACCACCGCACTGAATTACCTGAACAGGCAAGGCAGGAGAGTGTCCAGGGGACTCTGTCGTTTGGCCCGGGAGATTTGGACCGAGTGTCAATCCCGGGGCATGTTCATCATTGCTGCTCACCTGCCAGGATTGCTCAATATGTATGCAGACTTTCTGAGCAGGGGAGGCGCATGCCTCCATGAGTGGGAGTTCAACTGGACTTACCTCCAACCAGTTTTCCACAGATGGGGTCACCCAGAAATCGATGTGTTTGCAATGCGCCAGAACGCAAAGTGTCTCTTCTGTACCAGGGCGGAACAGGACCCTCTGTCTCTGGGGGTGGCCTTTTGTTCCTGTGTTCCCTCAGGCACATGTACCTGTTCCCACCAATTCCTCTACTAACCAGAGTGTTGAGCAAGATCAGGAACAACCTCAATGCATCTTCGTGGCACCATGGTGGCCACATCAGCGATGGTTCCCGACTCTACTCTACATGTCCCAGGGCACATACAAAAATCTCCCCCCAACACCAGATCTCCTCCTGGCTCAGGAGGGCTGAGTGCTTCACCACGATGTACCACACCTCAAACTCACAGTGTGGAGAATCCCTTAGCACAGCTCAGAAACAGGATAGACCTTGTTCTGTTGAACTTTCAGAAGCCAGCTACACACGCTTCCTATGAAGGGAAGTGGAAGAAATTCCTGTTATACCTTGAGTCGTTGGGTTTACCACCACCCCCTATGGACTTGAGGATAGTTTTTGGATTCTTGTTGACCCACCTGGACTTGGTTGCTTTTCTTTAAGAGACTACTTAGCCGCCATTTCCGACTATCCTCCTGCGGTGGACGGCTATTCCGTTTTTTCTCACCCGCAAACGAAGCAGTTTCTGAAGGGCCCCATGCGCCTCTTTCCTCTGGCTCATGGGCCGACTCCCTCCTGGGACTTACCTCTTGTGCTGTCCAGACTGATGGGCAAACCATTTGAGCCCATGGCCACATCTAGCCTGCAGCTTTTCTCATCGAAGACTGCTTTCTTAGTAGCCATTACCTCAGCAAGACGAGTGAGCGAATTGTCTGCACTCCGTTGTGATTCTTCGTATTTGGTTTTTCACCATGATGGTGTCACCTTGGCCCCGGATGTCTCTTTCCTGCCCAAGGTTGTTTCCGAGTTCCATTTGCAAATGGATATTGCTCTTCCAACATTTTTGCTGTCCCCTACGTGCGACGAGGAACGCCGTCTTCATACTCTAGATGTCAAGAGAGCCCTACTCTTCTACCTCGATAGGACAAGGTCATTCCATCAGTCACCAGCCTTGTTCATCTCCTACAGCACACCTGTGCAGGGGAAGAAGCTTTCTTTGCAACGTCTATCCAAGTGGATTGTGGAAACCATCAAAATGTGCTACTTACTGGCCAAATGACCTCTTCCAGGCTCGCTCCGAGCGCATTCCACCCGGACATTAGCCACGTCCACAGCCTTCCTGAAAAGGTCATTGCTCACTGACATCTGTCAAGCAGCAACTTGGGCTACTCCCCACACATTTGTGAAGCATTACACCCTGGATGTGCGTCTTCATCAACGTTCCGTGGTGGGATGGGCAGTGTTGCAGGCGGTGCAAGTCTAGGACCTTCAGCTCCCTCCTCCAGGTAGGCCTGTTTTTGCTTGCTAATCTCCCAGAGGTGTGATGCACAGAGACCATGAAGAAGATAAACAGGTTGCTTACCTGTAACTGATGATCTTCAAGTGGTCATCTGTGCATTCACACCACCCGCCCTCCTTCCCCTCTGCTTTCGGTCCTCTCCTTTTTATTACTCTGAGACTGATGGCAGTGGTCAGAAGGAACTGGCGGGATTGTTGTGCCCCTTCCTTGGTCATGCGCAGTGGGGCTGGTGCATGACTGGAGAGCGGGCATGAAAATCCCTTTCGCTTTCCAGAGGAACCGATCGAGGTTGGCGCAGGCGCACTATATCCCAGAGGTGTGAATGCACAGATGACCACTTGAAGATCATCAGTTACAGGTAAGCAACCTGTTTTTCATTGTTAAGAAACTGGATTTCACATTGATTAGTTGATCACTAATGTGGATTGAACAAACTAATATTTTCTGTTTTGTATCAGATACATTCCACATTTTATTGCTTATATTTGCTACTCAGTATTTTATATATTTCAACCTTTAGTGTAAAGCCCTCAGAATTACACCTCATCTCAAGATTACAGAGATCAGTTCCCCTGGAGAAATTGATATTTTGGAGGGTGGACTCTATGGCATTGTACCTCACTGGGGTCCTCTTCCTCCCCAGGTTCCATCCCCAAATCTCCAGGAGTTTCTCAACCTGGATCTGGCAACTCTACTCCTTCATCCCCCACTGGTGGCCAGGGGGACCTGGCAACCCTAGTTTAGACATGACTTTTTCTCTTATCCTAACTACTTTACATGGTTTTCATGAGATACATGCCATACTGACCTTAGAAGGTGAGACAAAAATCAATAAATTAAATGAAAAATCCAGTAAGTCAACCATCTTTGAATCAAAGTAGCCCACATCACTGGTGCATAATTAATCTTCTTGTTTGGTGTAGTGGTTAAGTGCGTGGACTCTAATTTGGGAGAACCAGGTTTGATTCCCCACTCCTCCACTTGCACCTGGCTGGATGACTTTGGGCAAGCGATAGTTCTGATAAGAGCTGTTCTTGAAAAAGAGCAGTTTCTGTCAGAGCTCTCTCAGCCCCACCTACCTCACAGGGAGGGGAAGGGAAAGGAGTTTGTAAGCCGCTCTGAGACTCCTCTGGGTAGTGAAGGGCAGGGTATAAATCCAATGACTTCTTCTTTTCTTCTTACGCAGAGCTAAGTCCCCAGCAGAAGTGTCAGTATCTTGTTCATAAAGACTCATGAGTTTGTGGTTTGACTGTGTGGCAACAGTGTGTCTCACATGAATCCAGGGGTCATTTTGTAGAAAAAGAGCTGGGGGAACTCATTAGCATAACTCATTAGCATATGCCACACCCCCTGACATCAGGGGCCCGGCGTTGGACCTGCAAGGCCAGCGGGAGTGCGAGGAAGCCCCGTCAAGGCCCTCCCTGGCCCCAGGCAGGCAGGGGTGGAGAGAGGTGTGGAGGAAGCAACTTACCCTCCCTCTTCTCCTGCCTCCTCCTGGCTGAATGAGGGCTGGAAGCGGGGCGGCCGGAAGCGGGGGGCAGGGCTTCATCATGTGCCCCGCCCCCCTGCACCTCACCCGTGGGAACTGCGTTCCCCCGCATTCCCCCCCGAAATGACCTCTGCATGAATCTAGAAATATGTGTGAAGCAAAGAAGAAGCCAGAGCCTCTCCTTACATCCTATCTTTGCATCCCTTTCTACGTTGCTTACTGATGCAATGAGTTCTTACACAGATTTCATTCAATATTCAGCACCCACCAGCCCCTTCCAAACTCCTCCCCATGCAAAGCTCATAAAGGCAGAAGATTTGGCTATAACTTGTGTTCCACTGTTGTCATTACCAAGGAGCTCAAATTGCTATGGAAGTACAATTCTGCCCTGTTCTGCTGCAAGCAATTGCCAGCTAAAATGTTACCTCCTGTTTCTTTCTGCTTGTGATCAACAATGAAGACAGGAAGCAGAAAAGAAAAATGGGTTTTATTTGTAAGTTGGCTACATTTCTAATGTGAAGATCACCAGTAGGGGGGAAATTATGGAACTCTCGGCTGCCATTTTCTTCAAATTGATCTATACTTGAAATTCTGCATGTGGTACTTACAAGCTAATAACTGGGCTAACTGAGCAGGAAGTGGGTAGTGATGATTCCCTAGATGCTCAGTAGACCTTTGTAATTGATATATAATTGTTCAACTGTTGTTTTCTTTTGGTAATATAATCACCTTGCATATTAAGAACTTGATGTCATGAAGGCCCTAGTATGAAGCTGCCATCTGGAGATACCTCAAAGTACAGTAGAGGATTGAATATTAACATTGCAATCCTAAAACAGTTATACCCTTCTAAGTTTATTAAAGTCAGTGGGCTTTAGAATGGTACAGCTGTACGTATTAATGTACACGTTTGTCTCCAGTGCAATTATTCAATGTTAATGTATACAGTGCTTTGTAAAAATGAGTTTTTTCTTCTGAGGTAAAAGATGTCAGAAGACTCTCATGTGCAGTGTAAATACTTGTGCCAGTGATCTTGAAAAAGTTAAAAGACAAATATAAAATATACAGCAATTAAAGGAGTTGTTTAAAAATATGACTTAAGAGGATAAATGCCTAAATCATGTACTTAGTATAAGTTATTGGTCCTATGGCTCTATCAAGTGTCTTAAAACACTAGGGTACATTCAGATGTCAGACTTAACCACAATTAAGTGAAAATGTGTGCAAATCTGGCTTGTCACTGAGTTCATGAACTCATATTCTTCTTTCCTCATTTTCTTCATTGAGAATTGAAGTTAAGACTAACTCCTATTGATGTCCCTCTCATGGATTGCTGCCTTGACATAGCAAGGGGGCTTGCGTGGTTCGATACCATGGCTGCGGGCTATACCATGCAGGGTCACCCAGGATAGACAGGCCACAGCAGAGAACTCATACAGAACACGATTCACTGGGGAAGGAAATGGCAACCCACTCCAGTATCTTTGCCAAGAAAACCCCATTGACAGTGACAAAAGGCTAAAATATATGATGCCAGAAGATGAGCCACTCAGGTTGGAAGGTGTCCAATATGCCCATTTGGGGAGGTGTCCAATGAGCCCGCGCCCTGAGCCTTACTTGTAGGGAAGGGGGGCCTAGCAAACCTAATCTAATAAATAAATAAATAAATATGCTGCTGGGGAAGAGCTGAGGGCAAGTACAAGTAACCCCAGAAAGAATGAAGCTGCTGGGCCGAAGCTGAAAGGATGCTGAAATATACTGGGTTCAACACGCATTAGTGATCAGCTCATGCTTTATTGTGAGAACAGCTCAACTAAAAGACAAACCAGCAGGAAAAGAGCCCTGCTTAAATTCACACTCGACACCACACCCCACACACCCCCACTACCCGTGATCAGTGTTCCCTCTAAGGTGAGTTAGTGTGAGCTAGCTCACAGTTTTTTAACCTCTGGCTCACTGATTTTTGTCTTAGCTCAGGAAGGATGGCTCCAGAGCAAACAAATTTATGCAGTAGCCAAATTGCTCGCTCACAACTTTAATGCCCGTAGCTCACAAAGTAGGATTTCTGCTCACAAGACTCCACAGCTTAGAGGGAACATTGCCCGTGATAGGTTATTTACAGAGGCACTCCTGGGCGATAGGTTCATCCCAGGATCCTATCAGTCTATTGTTCTATGACTTCAAGCTGGGTCTGGCGATGTTAGGCTCAGTACACAACACCCCTCCCCCCAAGTTCAGAACCTCCTAGCAAACATAGTCCCTTAGATATGTCGGTCTGCGTCGCTTGTGGTTTGAGCAATGTGGTTCTGTTGGCAGGGCTGTGGCTTCTGGCACTGGTCTCGATGCAACAGCCGTGGGGCCTGGTGTCAGCAGCGGTGTCGGCGCAACTTCAGGCCTGTCAGCTGTTGCCTGTTCCGGTGTTCCACCCACCGGTCCACCTGGGGTTCCGCTGGCTGTGGGCTGCTTGTTGGCCGCTGGGACCCCACGCTTGGCCTTCAGCTCCGGTAGATCTGGCAACTCCACATCGTCTTCATCCAGGATTGTTGAGGGCAGGCTTGGCTCCACGAGGAGGAGACGACGGCAGAGCTGGTGGATGTGCCTCCGTAGTATCTGGCTGCCGTCGGTAGAAACTTCATAAGACAGAGGGCTGGTGGTTCAGAGGACCTTGGCCAGAATCCAAGTGGAGCCACTGGAGAAGTTCCAGGTGTAGACAAGGTCGCCCAGGAAGAACCCCCAGGGTGCCACTTGTTTCTCGGCGGCCACATGATGCTCTGCCATGTGGTCAGGTATATCTGGTCTAGACATGTGGTGAGGCGCCACCCTGTGAGGAGTTCTGCTGGGCTGTGGCCGGTGGAGGTACATGGGGTCACCCGCTGGCTAAAAAGGAAGGTCATAAGCTGGTGGTCCCAGTTTCCCTGGACAATCCACCTCAGCACATCTTTGGTGGTTCTTACCATCTGCTCAGCCTGGCCATTGGTGGCTGGGTGGAAGGGCGCTGATCTGATGTGTCTGATGAGGTAACAATCCATGAAGTCGTGGAACTTGCCTGAGGTGAAGGCTGTCCCATTGTTCGATACCACATCGTCGGGGATGCCACGAGTGCAGAAGATTCTATGGAGGGCGTGGATTGCTGCTTGGGATGAGGTGGAAGGGACCAGAACTACCTCTAGCCTCTTTGTGTAGGAGTCCACCAGTATGAAGAAAACCTCCCCCCAAAAGGGGCCCGTAAACTCTATGTGTAACCAAGACCACAGTCATTGGGTGGACTCCCACTGTCTTGTCTGTGCCCAGGGCTGTTCTGGATGGGTCTCTTGGCAGGCCTGGCAATGCTTAACACAGTCCTCAATTTCGCTGTCCATGCTGGGCCACCAGATGTAGCTGTGGGCCAGTGCCTTCATCCGTATGATACCTGGATGTGTTTCGTGTAGTGCCACAAGAACTTGTTGGTGCAACGGAGCTGGCACCATGACCCAGCTTCCCCACATCAGGAACCCCTTGTGGGCAGTCAGTTCGTCCCGGTGAGAGGAAAACACCGGGAAAACACAGTGAATTCTGGGCCTACGCAGCCTGCGGTCCTTGGCAGTGTGGCAGGATACATCCGACACCCAGAGAGGGTGGTCAGGAAGGTCTTCCAAGAGCAGGATCTGGTGGGTTGGAGTGTGTCACAGGAAAACAGTGGCAGGCAGCTGAGGGCATTGGCGTGGCCCATTGACTTCCCAGGACAGTGGTGTAGGGTGTACTGGTAGCCCGCCAGGAAGATGGACCAGCGAAGCACCCTGGGGGGCAGCATCTGTGGAGTTTGGCGGTCCTGGGCCAGCAAGCCCAGTAGGGGTTTATGGTCTGTAATGATGGTGAAGGGCCGCCCGTAGAGGTAACTGTGGAATTTTTTCACTCCCGCCATGATTGCCAGGGCCTCCTTGTCGATCTGCGCATAGTTGCTCTTGGCCGAGGATAGTGTGCGGGAGTAATATGCCACGGGAACCTCTCTGTTGTCAGACAGCTGGTGACCGAGGACAGCTCCCACTCCATACAGGGACACGTCGCAGTCAAGGATGACAGGAAGCATCTCGTCAAAGTGCGTCAGGACCGTGTTTGTGGTGAGCAGCTCCTTGATGGCACAGAACGCGGTGGTCTGCTTCTGGACCCAGACCCAGGGGGCCCGTTTGTCAAGAAGCCGGTGCAGTGGCTCCATGCTTGTGGCTTTATGGGGTAGGAACGAGTGATAAAAATTCAGCAGGCCCAGGAAGGCTTGGAGCTCCTATTTGGATGTAGGGGTTGGAGCATTGACGATGGCATGGACCTTGTCGGTGGCAGGATGGATGCCCCATGCATCCACGGCAAACCCCAGGAACTCGACCCGTGACAACTCCAGGAGACACTTTTCCCTCTTTACTTTGAGGACAACATCATGGAACCTTTGCAGGACAGTGCGGAGACAGATGGCAAAGTCCTCGTCTGTGGGGGCGGCGATTAGAACATCGTCGAAAAATGGTTGGACCCCGGGAATTCCTTTGAGGAGAGAGTCCATTAGATTTTGGAAAATTCCAGGGGTGACACTGACCCTGAACTGCAGCTGTCACACCCGGAACATGCCCCTGTGCATCACAATTGTCTGGGACTCGGCGGTCGCATCATCAACCAGAAACTGCTGGTAGGCCTGTGCCAAGTACAGTTTTCTGAAAACCTTGGCTCCCGCTAGGTATGCCAGGATGTGACTGACTACTGGGTATGTGTGGTCCTGAAGTGCCTTGTTTATGGTACATTTGTAGTCCGCACAGATGTGGACGTCCCCGTTGGGCTTAACTGGGGTCACGATGGGGGTTTCCCATGCAGCATGCAGGACCAGCTCTAAAACCCCTTGGGCTACCAACCGATCCAGTTCCCCATCTACCTTGGGCTTCAGGGCAAAGGGAACACATCTGGCCTTCAGCCTGATCGGCCGCACCTCTGGGTTGAATTGCAGGGATACCGGAGGCTCAGTGTAGCGATCAAACGTCCCATCAAAAACCATGGGGAATTCATCGCACACCGTTTGGAAGTCCTTGGCACCCACGTGGTGCACCCCTGTGACTTCAAAGCCTAAGGGTGTGAACCACGAGAGTCCCAGTAAGCTCGTGAGCTGCCCTTCTACCACTAGCAAGTCCAACAGTCCCTCAAAATGGTGGTATTACACATGAAACTTGCCCCATCCTTTGATGGCCACCTCATTTTTTTAAAGTCCCTGAGGGTGAAACCAGCGGGCTTAAGGCAGGGACCCCCCCCCCATGGACAGAGCCCCCGGCGAGTCTCTTCCGAAATTATAGAGATAGAGGACTTCCATTTTATGGGGGGTGTCCCGGGGCAAGTTCAGTACCTTGTGCTGGTGGACGGTGGTGGTGTGTAGCTCCGTGGACTCCTGGTGGGCTGTTATGTGCCTACTGTTGCCTTTGGAGCAACAGGCATATGTGATATGGCCTGTCTTGCTGCAGGTCTGGCAGGTCGTGTCACGGAAATGGCAGGAATGGTGTTTGTGGTTGTCTCCGCAGCTGGCACAGACAGGTGGCGCAGTTGTCTTAGCGGGATGCACGGGAATGCAGATGGCTGCAGGTCATGGTGAGTTGGGCAGTGGTGGACCTGGTGTGCTTCTTCCTCGTCTGATGTGTCCGAAACTGAGGGAAGGGAGGCTTGGTGCATGCTGGAGAGTTGGCATTCCCTCTGGGCCTTCTCGAAGGTGATGGCCTCGTGCAGTGCTGTGACCAGAGTTAGCTCCTCGTGGCCAACAAGCTTGCAGTGTAGCTTCGGTTCCTGGATACCCATGACGAGGCAGTTGAACAGGGTCTCATCAAGGTTCGAGAATCCACAGTGGAGGGCTAGCCAGCGAAGGTCGGTAACAAAGTTGGTGGCTGCCTCGTTGGGCTTCTGTTGGCTCAAAAAGAAGTCCACGCGGCACACAATCTTGGTGGGCTTGGGCACGAAGTGGTCAGCGAGTGCCTTCAGGAGGTCCTTGTAAGGGGTCGCTTCCAGGGTGTTGGGCACAACGAGGCCCTGGACCAGCCAAAGGGTGGCAATTCTACAGGCACTGAGCAGGAAAGCCTTTTTCTTGTCAGCATTGGTGAGGCCCTGGAATAAGATGAAATATTTCAGGCGTTCCACCCAGGTCTCCCACAGCTCTGGGTGTGTGAGGTCAAACTTGGGCAGATGTCCTGATGCAGCAACCATGGTCTTGGGAGCGGTGCAAGGTGTGAGGCTAGAAAGCTCGTTGCGTGGTGCGGTGCTGTCTTGAGTGGGCTCGCCCATCAGGATCCCACCTTCATCACCAGTGAAATATACTGGGTTCGACACGCGTTAATGATCAGCTCATGCTTTATTGTGAGAACAGCTCAACTAAAAGACAAACTAGCAGGACTGGAGCCCTGCTTAAATTCACACTCAACCACCACACACCCCACACACCCACTACCTGTGATAGGTTATTTACAGAGGCACTCCTGGGCAATAGGTTTGTCCCAGGCTCCTAGCAGTCTGTTATTCTGTGACTCCAAGCTGGGTCTGACGATGTTAGGCTCAGTACACAACAGACACATAGCTGTGGATGTGTCTGATGGTGAAAGGAAAGTCTGGTGCTGCAAAGACCGATGCAATGAACATGAAATTGAGCAAACTCTAGAGGATGGCAGAAGACAGGAGGGCCTGGTGTGATGTGGTCCATGGGGTCGCGATGAGTCGGACACAACAGTGCGACTGAACAACAACAACCTATTGATGTCCTAATACAGGCATACAGATTGGTCCTAAATAGCTTACCCCTCACTAACAAGAATTCTGAACGAGAGGATTTGGGACCCCAGCCAGTTGATGGGAGACTGGGACCATTTCCACAGTATGACCTTACAGTTTGGTATAGTGGTTAGGAATGCAGACTCTAATCTGGGAGAACTGGATTTGATTCCCCATTTCTCCACATGCAACTGCTGGTGTGACCTTGGGTTAGTGACAAGTTCTTTCAGAGCTGTTCCCTCAAGGGCAGGTCTCGAAAGAGCTCACTCAGCCCCACCTACCTCACATGGTGTCTGTTGTGGGGGGGAGGGGGAGGATTGTGAGCTGCTCTGAGACTCCTTCAGGTAGTGAAGGGTGGGGTATAAATCCAATCTCTCATTCTCTTCCTCCTCTTTTTACTGGTGAGTTGAATTCCCATCTGATGCTTCAACTTTGTGGCCCTCTTTCCCCAATGGGGCTTTTTCCTTGTAGTTTTTCAGGATTAGACCCACCCAATGCATTCCACAGTTTCCACAGTTTTTTTTGAAAGGGAGGGCCTCCTGTCGTGCACTTGTCATTAATGGACCCAAGTTTTCCCCCACATGCGCAGTAATGTTACAACATCACTACGTTGTCTAAAAAAAGGCTCACTGGGGACTGGGGGAAGGCTCTCTAGAGGGTTTATTTTAATATAAGGAACCAGCGAGAGGTGGGCACAATGGTGGGGGGCAGCTCATTGTTCAGCCTGTCCCAACAGCTGATTGGCTGCAGCTGCCCTGCACTAAGTGTCCATTAACATGGAATAATGAAGGAGTAAACACTACACTAAATGTGCTCTCATGTATTTCATCAGTGACAGAACCTCCTTTTTTTGTTTCTGTTTGGTGTAGTGGTTAAGTGCATGGTCTCTAATCTGGGAGAACCAGGTTTGATTCCCCCAGTCCTCCACTTGCACCTGACTGGATTACCTTGGGCAAGCCATAGCTCTGATAAGAACTGTTCTTGAAAAAGAGCAGTTTCTCTCAGAGCTTTCTCAGCCCCACCTACCTCACAGGGTGTCTGTTGTGGGGAGGGGAACGGAAAGGTGTTTGTAAGCCGCTCTGAGACTCCCTTGGGTAGTGAAGGGCGAGGTATAAATCCAATCTCTTCTTCTTCTTCTGCTACAGCTGCAGGCAACATGAAACCTCACTGCCTTTTTTGTCCCAAAAAGGGGTCTTGATCCAGCCACCAGCTCAGAAGTAGCAGTGCAGAGAGAGCTCATCTCTTCTCTCATGTCACTTCCAATAGGGTCTGTGAGAAATATTATGAACAGCAGAGGCAGTAATTACCTCTTGACCCAGATAAGAGCGAGGCAAGCAGTTCTCTGGCTCTACTGTTTCTCTCCTGCCCACCCACCCAGCTTCCTTCCTTCTCCTCTGCTAGCCATCACAGCCGCCTGCCTCAATCATGCCATCTAGTACTCCTTTATTCAAGTCACAGAAGTCCTGCTGAAGTCAGAGGCTGTTAAGATTGTACTGTTTGCCTGCACGCATGCACACAAGTCTTGAAGATTACAGGCTCTGAAAAAATGGTGGATGTCTCCAGGACAACCTGGGGTGGGCAGGTTAGTGGTAGGCAAGGTGAACACAGGTCACTGATGACCGAAAATGGCGGCGCGGTGGAACTAAATTTGAATATGGGAATTCCTCAGTGGAAAATTGCAAGTTAATGTCTGAAGGGGGAAAAGACCTTGCAGAAAAAGAGAATTCAGGAAAGACAGGATAAGGGGGCACTGACTTTGAATCTACTCTTGGGGACACAAAAGGTTTTGTGGAAAGTTTTGCATAGTTTTATTATTTAAGAACGCCTATGTGGGGAATTTCTCTTGTGACCAGAGGTCATTTTGGGGGGGGGAACGTGGGGGAACGTGGTTCCCCCGGGTGAGGTGCAGGGGGCGGGGCACATGATGAAGCCCCGCCCCCTGCTTCCGGCCGCCCTGCTTCCAGCCCTCATTCAGCCAGGAGGAGGCATGAGAAGAGGGAGGGTAAGTTGCTTCCTCCCCGCCTTTCCCCACCCCTGCCTGCCTGGAGCCAGGGAGGGCCTTGGCGGGGCTTCCTCGCACTCCCGCTGGCCTTGCAGGTCCACCGCTGGGCCCCTGATGTCAGGGGGTGTGGCATATGCTAATGAGTTATGCTAATGAGTTCCCCTAGCTCTTTTTCTACGAAATGACCCCTGCTTGTGACTGTAATATTCCTTGGAGCAGTTCAAATAGTTTTAATCTAAGGAGCAACTCCAACAGGTTTAAGCAAGCTCTCTCAACTGGCTACGAACATGTGGAAAGGTCTTCAAATTAACACACTAGACTAATATAAGGGAGTACTTTGAAATTATAAATTCTATCACAACAATGATTTCTTGTCATTATGGTCTTTTCTAACCACTGTTCCCCTCATAATTTCCCATCAGTACATAAGACCTGACCCATGGCTTCTCGCATGGCCCTGGCAGTATGTGAAGACGACATGCTACAGCAGTTTTATAATGTTGTTATAACATAAGAAGGGAGTTTTGTGTGTCAAGTGACCTTTCCAAATCCCTCTAAAGGTCTGGCTGTAGTCCTAAGCACAATTACACCATTTGAGGTCCATGTTACTGGACACTGAAAGGTCTATTTAGGCTTATGCTGTGCAATCCTAAACAGAATTATTCCCTTCTAAAACCATTGAAGTCAATTGGTTGAGAAGGATGTACTTCTGTTTAGGATTGTGCTATTAATCTAATGTTATTGGTCTCAGACAGTCTAATTAACTCTCTGTTCATCAATCCATCTACCCTTCTATCCATGTATCTATCTACCAATGACTAGAAAATTATATACAAAGAGCAGTAAATGAATCAGCATCTGTGTAGAATGATGGCTCAAGTGGGTATAAGAATACTCCATTGTAAACCAGTACCGTTTAAATGTCTTCATTCTTTATATTGAAAATGCAGTTCTAAAATCTGCAGATAATGAAATTTGAAGGAATTGCAAGCACTTTGGATGACAAGTCTGTAATTCAAAATGATCTCAACAATTTGGGATAATGGGCAGAAATAATGGGATGAAAATTAATAAAGAAAAGTGTGAGGTCCTGTGTTCTGTAAGAATGTCTCCAAGTATAATGGCCTTGGGAATATTTGTCATGCAAGCAGTAACAGAAAAGGAACAGGGGCATGGCTGAAGAGGTAAACATGAGCCAGCACTTTCAGTAACATAGGAAGGAAATCAACTTTGGTATGCTGTGTTAACAGTGAAATTACAAATAACTCACAGTTACTTCTTACTTTCCATTTGGCACCAGGTTTATCTTTTGCTAGAATATTAGTTATAGTTTCAGATTTCAAGAATTTTAACAGTGCATTTCTAACCAGACTAACACCCTTTTCTAAGTCCACTAAAGTCGGTGCCTTAGAAGGGCGTAACTCAGTTAAGGATAGCACAGGCCCCAGTCACACTGGGGGAAAAGGCACGGCTAAAGTGCGGCTTTTTTGAGCCGCATCAAAAGAGAAGCACAGCGGTGGGATCACACAGATCCCCCCAGCCGCCACGCAGGTTCTCCCTGGCACAATCAGATGCCGGGAGGAAGCCACGAACCAGAGAGCGAGGTAAGCCCACTGCACATTCGTGTGCATGCGCAGTTTGGCAGGACCTTGCATGCTGCAGGAGAGACAGGCACACCGGCGATCAGACGACCATCCCTGCAGCGGATTTTCCGGTAGATACTAGTGTTTTCTAGGGTTTTTTTAATCCGCATCTTCGGCCGGAAGAGATGGATCGGGGACGGGTGCGCACCGCTTCCCAGATGTTGTGGTGTGATCGCGCCTGCTTGATGCGCCCCCGATCCGTCCCTCTTGCAGATATAATCTTCCCGTGTGACGGGGGCCACTGATCATTTCAGCTTTTCCTCATGCATTAAATGTTTTACCTTCTTTTATTCACTTTAGATTATTTCAGGCATTTCTAACAGTGGAAATAAATGACCATTCTATTGCCATCGTTGCTGCTCAAAAGCAGTCTGGATGCTAATATATATATATATATATACTAGCAGTAAAGCCCGTTG